>NC_051287.1:19813030-20113030 GCF_015220745.1 Sebastes umbrosus
CTCAGGCGACCGTCCTGCTGCAGTCATTGTTAGTTTGTGTTTCCTTCGTCAATAAATAACTCTGAGTAGCATCCGAACACAAACAACTGCAACAGGCAGGTTTTTAATTACACTGTAGTTGACATTTTTTCCCCAGTCACAGCAAAAATGCTGTAAAAATACAAAAAATTGTCCCATTTTACTGTTGGATCCAAACTACTTCAATGGATTTCAGTTTAATCTAAATGATACAACTCATGGTCAAAATCTAAACTTTGTTTTTTTTTTAGTTTGCATGTTTTCCACTCTTTAGAAAATAAAATTCAAATAATATACTTCTGTATTTTTTTGTTAAAATTTATAACCAGTGGTGGACGAAGTATTTAGATCATTCAAGTAGCAATGCTGGAAAAATACTCCATTACAAGCAAAAGTCCTGAATTAAAAATGTTGACTTAAGTATATAATATACTATACTATATATTATAAATGGTATACAAGTATTAGGAACAAAATGTACTTACTATATACAGGCAAAGTGGACTCTGAAAGTGTCACATTATTATATATTATATAAAGTAAAGTGTTATCTTTAAATATCTATGTGCTGTTTGCATCAACATCATAAGCCATTTTGTTTTTATCAATATTGTATTATTGCTTTTCTATTCATCCATAAAGGAAAGACACCCTGATAGTCACATCCTATACGGAGGATCTCTAATTCACCCAATCTGCATGTTTTAGGACTAATTATCTTAACTCATTTCTAATATTTCTTATAACTTTTAAAGATGGGTTTATCCATTAAACATATTGTTATCTTTGTATATGCATATGTGTCTGTCTGACCTTCACCTGAGTTCATTGTCCATAATGAAACCACAATTCAACAACATTTCTGTCCTGTATCCTGTAAAGATTCAGACTTTACCCTTTGAGGAAGCGGAAGCCGTGACTGCAGACTAAAATATTCCCATTTGAATCCACCTTCAGGAGGTTCCCACATGTGATGTCGATCACTAAACCGCTGAGGGTGGGAAAAAAAAAACAGAGAAGGAGGCGAGACATGACATGAACTGATAGTTGTAGCAGGTATAAAGGAGGCAACTATGTTTATTTCAGGACTGCAGCTAGCAGAATATTGATTAACCAAACAATTATTTCTTCAATTAGTCAATTGATCGTTTTAGATTTAGACTTTTAGACTTTATTGTCACCAAGGGGAACTTCCTCTCCGCAGCACTGTACACGGCAGACAATGATACAGTTACAACATGACAGACAACAGTACACAATGTACCTCAATGTGCTCAGTGCCTGCGCCCAGAGGGCAGTAGGGTGCGGTCCTGTTCTATTCAGACTGCAATGCAATGGCCTTTTTATCTATGAAATGTCAGAAATAATGAAAATTGCACACTGCAATCACAATATCCTAAAGCCCAAGGTGATGTCAAGTTTGGCCTATTATTTCCGTTGAAAGATTAACTGACTAATCCTTTCAGCTCTAGTTTATTTACACCTTATTTTATACAGACTTCTGCCCTTATAATCGAATTATTGGAAATTCTGAAACATTTCAAATTCGATTTTTGCCTAGTTTTTCTTTTAATTTAAATGTAGGGTTGGTAAAGATTTTAGAAATATTTTTTGTTATATTGGTTGAAATTCTCATCCTTACAGCAATCAATCAATCAAATGCTCTGACAAAAAAAAGAAAAAAATCTGGTCTCTGTGGCTGCGGCAGGACTATAATAAACCCGTCCAATCATTTCGTTCGGCCCAAATGAAATGATTGGACGGCCCCCCTACCTGTCTGTCTGTCTGTCTACCAACCTATCTGCCTGTACTAACAATAGCCATGTTTGTTGTTTTCATTCATAATGACAATTTTGAGGGAGTGGCTTTGGAAGGAGGCCTGAAGCGATGGGCTGTCAGTGTTGCAGACTTTGCGACTTTCTCGCTAGATTTAGCGACTTTTGGAGCTGGTGCAGCTAGCTACTTTCATTGGAAAAGTCTAGTGTACTCTTGCTAGTTTCTCGAAATCACCAACCCTGCCTTTAATGTTTGTTAATTCATTTGTCTATGGACCCTCATTTAAAACAAGATGGTTGATTCCATTTCGACCTTAAACTTTCTAATGAAACAAATAGCCATCTTTGGGGCAAATCTGTTGGTCGTTGAGTGCGTCACAAGTGCAATATTATAACTTCAAATTGTGTTCCCTGGGAGAGAGACAAAGAAAAGAAAAATTACTTGAATTTCAGTGCCTGTTTTTCTATAGTATGTCAGATAAATGAATCACTTTATTGCATGCATGACTTCTCAGTTACAGAGGATTTCAAACTAACCGTGTGGGGAAGCTGGGGTCGTATGTGTAGCGGAGGAGTTCATGAGGGTATCCGACAGATACCATTCTGTCTCTTATCAGCTCAAAGCCCAGGCTCTCGTAGTCAGGAGACTTATACACTGTAAACAAACACACCCACACACACACAAAAAAATCAAATAGTTCAGATCTACAACCTCCTCATGGTGACACAACATTTTTACACTCAGAGGGTCTTTCTTCCACATACTTGCCAACGTGTAGTCCATGTCAAACCCATAGCACTGGATGTTCTCCAGCGTCAGATTTCTGTTGACGAACACCCTGTGATCAAACGCAAAAACACAGCTGAAGTCTGCAGACGCACGATGAAACATGTTTGAGCACAAGACCTACGAAGTGTTACTTATGTTTATTGCACAACCCATGTTTGGAATAGACTAAGGAGGTTTCTCAGAGTAAAGTATGTTGCAGTACTTGTTTGCATCAGTCACTGAGAGGTTGGGTTCATTTGGGCCTGAGGGCAAGATGTCATACAGGGGGAGGAGACAGTTTTGTTATTGTTGTTTCTGTGCCAGTATTAGGTTGGTTTAATGCTTTATCTTGTTTGAAATTCACTAACTTCATCTACATTTCAACCTTGGTTGTTGCAGTTTTAGCTCCTTGGATGTATTTCCTGTGTGTGGTTTCAAATGACTGCAATTTACAAATAAAAGGCTCCATGATGTATTTATAGCACAGGCTGTTGTGTGGACCGGTGTAACTGTACATGGTTTCCTGTGTCGCTCTTTATCAGCGACACCCTGACAGAGACAGAGAGGCCTATCTGCAGCACCTCCAGTGTGGACGGCTGCAGTCTCAACCCGCCCTGACAGTTCATACATATAAGGTTGCTGTAAATAATTTACACCTGCAAGATCTTGTTTTGGAAGTGTGTTGCTGCTGCTGAGCTATTGGGGATCTTTCTCCTGAGATCAATCCAGCACATAAAAGCTGTCAGGGTGAGCGAAGTGGGGGCGGCTGTACAGGTTTCAGGATCAGCTGGTTAAAATATTTAGTGATGGGGTTTGCAAACGCACATGAGGAGGGTCAGAAAGCATTTTGTGATTTGAGGGGAAGTTGAAATAACCTGATTATAATGACTTGTTAATAATGTAGAAATAAATACAGGAGCTTCTCTTGACCTGTGACCAATGAGACACAAATTACAAAAAAAAAGGACTATAAAAAGTATTTTTTCTGAGAAAAAAATTACAAAACTTCAAAAAATTGTTAGTGTTGACTATGTTGAAAGGATATAAAAAAGCATTAGTGCTGCTGTTGCCATTGCTATGACCCTAAATCAAATGCACTCACATCTGGTCAAAGCCTCTCTTCGCCCTGGGCCCATCAGGGGAGCTGCTGGGATCTGTCTCCTCCAAACTGTCCATCCTCGTCCTTCACACTGTAAACGAAGCCTGCTGATCTCCAATCTCCTGCTGTCAGTTTTATTCACATGCAACCGCTGATCTGCTACTCAGTATTTTTTGTTGTTGTTGCAGCCAGTCAATCAAGTTCACCCAAATGTTGTAGGCGTGCACATAGACTACAGCGTCAAGGTGTTTTTCTCTATTTCGCACGCACGCAGGCTGGAACTGAACTCCTCCCTGAGACTTTTTTTGCCCGTCGGTGATGTAAACGACTGCTCCCTGTGTGCGTTAGTCACGCACTCCTGCACGTCCATGCAGGAACATTTAGTACAGTAAGAGGCTTTGAACGTGTAGATTGTGTTATCAGAGGCGCACACGTGTGGTGGGGCTGCACGCCTGCGTAATAGCAAGGAGTTTCCCCATCAACGTCAGTCCCTGTCTGTGTTCACCCAAAGCAAAACATTTCAGATATTTGAATCATTCATTTGCCTTTATAGTTTCACCAAAAAGCTGCACTGAACAGAACCCTCACAAGAAGTATACTTCAAGTTTATTTTAAGAAGTAAACTTAAGTATCTTCCAGTATATTCCCAAGTATACTTTATTATTGTTTTAATCAATAAAAGTATACTTTGAATGTAAGAGTAGTAAACTTTTGAGTACACAACTAGTTTACATCCAAGTAGTATTTTCTACTGCAACTATAATATGAACTATAATACAATTGAACTTATAGGTATACTCTTAATTTACTAGTTATATACTTGTAGCCCACTTTTTAGTTTATGAAGGTACACTTTAAAGTATACTCTCAGTAAACTACTTGTTTAATAGTTTTTATTGCAAGTATACTTGTAAGTTTTCTTTAAGTGAACTACTTAGCCAAATGTACTTGTACTTTTCAGTATAAGCCAAGTATACTTGGGTTTTTCAGTATACGTTTCCAAGTACATTTAGACTTTTCTGTATACTTGTCGGTATAAGCTAAGGATACTTAAGTATAATTTTGTTAAGTGTATCACTGATGAGTACATAAAAAGTAAACTGGAAGCATACTCTCTTATTTTAAGTTTAAAAGAAGTATAGTAATAGCATACTTGAATAAACTTATTTTTTGTAAGGGTTGTCAGCACCTAAAATAACCTAAAATACAAACATAGACCTATTGTCTAATTAAAAACATCTACAGTGTAGACATGTGGAGCAGGACTAAACCAAAAGTCAAAGATCTGTGTGCACAGGTATGGAAACATGCAGCTTTCATGATCTCCCTGAAGAGAAAAGACTTTATGTGATTTAGGGGAAATTGAGAACTAAAAAGCAGTATACTTCAAGATTATTTTATGAAGGTATACTTGTGTAAAATTCAAGTATATTTCCACAAAAAACAAAAAGATGACAAATAGTGAAAAATTAATCTTTAGAGTAGTACTGACAGCTGTCAAATAATGCAGCAGATGAACACATGTCTTGTACACAAACACAATCCAATTTGTGCTGAAGTTAGTGCAACTGGACACTGGATGTTTTGATCTCTATCTGTTCAGCCGGGAGGTTAAACATGCACACCACTGATAACCAAGCACAAAGATGACCACAGCCTTGCGTGTCTGAGTTAAAAAAAAAGAAGTTTACCACTAAAGAACACACAAACACAAAACAGCAACACACCAAAAAATTATGTCACAATGAAAACAAAGAGAAAAAAGTCATAAAAGACAGTAAAACCACTTTTATTAAAGTCATGCTGCATGGTTCACATGGCTGACTTAGTAAAAACAGACAGATTTCTCTAAACTGTATGACTCTATGAGTTTTATCTTGTGTTTCTGCTACATTTAAACTATTTAAATCTTCTGCGTGCGATATAACATGACTTCTTCAAGCTAAATGTTTGCTGTTTGACCCTTTATGACCTTTGTGAATGTGATCACCATTCGGACAAATCGTCTGTTCGGTTTGCTTCAATTCCGTGTTCGGTGGAGTTTTTCCTCTCCCCTCCAGATTTGGAGTGCATCCTCTCAAACTCTGCAGTAATCTCCAGCGCTGTCCGATTCTTGGTCTCGGGGACGTTGAACTTCACGTACAGCCCGCAGGCGACGCAGAAAAACAGGAATATGAGAAAACAAAAGTGTTGCAGTTTCTCCTGGAAAGGAAGCATTTTTGAGGACATTTATGAATCAGTGTGAGTGATGCATTCAATCTGATTTCACCTGGATAATCATACGGAATCTACTGGCCTGTTGTTATAAATATGCCAAATGTGACCAAGATAATAATGTGCTTACCACTAAGACAGGGAAGAGCATCCCCATTAAAAACATGACTGTCCAGTTGGTAACACAGGAGAGGGCGCTTCCAGCTGCTACGTACGACACAGTAAATATTTCCACTGCAAGAGAACATGTTGCTCCACCTGAGGGTCAAGAACACAGGAGGGATGTATACATTGCATTAAGATGTAATCACTGTTGAATACTGACATAGAAATCCTTGATAAATAGCTATACAGTACATACCTGGTCCACCGGTAAAAAAGAAAATAAAGATGAAAATGAGGGCCACGCTGCAGTACGGCATCCAGGAGACCTGACTCTGAGGAGAATGAAAAGATCTGGTGGATTGCTTAAGTTTATGGGTTAAACTCTGTTGTTTTCAGTCATCATTTGTCATCTTTTAAGCATCAAAATATGCAGTAAACAGTGTCTGGTTTTGTGGTGACTCACTTGCAGGTACAGAGTGATGGTGAGGAGGCCCAGCGTTGCAGCTACTCCCATGTATCCTCCGATCAGCAGGACTTTTCTGCCACTATTCTCAATAATCATGAACTGCAACATCAGAGCACATTTACAGCAGTGAACCACAGAGGGGAGCTCTAACTATACAGTAGGACAGGTGTCATTGACGGAGAAAAGAGCAGAGGAAAGGCTTTTTTTTTCCAGAATTGTTTTCCTGAATGACAAAAGAAATACTAGAAAAAACAAACATCTTATGTCAGGATGTCTAAGGGATATTACACTCAAAATTTACTGATATAACAAATGTATAAACAATGATGGGATATCAGTGAAAGGGGACTTACACAGGCTACAGAGGTGATCATCTCACACAGCCCTATTCCCATGTTGGCGTAAGGTAACAGGTGTTCTTGGATCCCTGCCGCACGAAACACCTCAAAAGCATAAAAGAACACCTGGAAAGAAGTATTTGAATTAGAGCCAAATTACATGTCTATATGGAAATTAATTTTAAGATGTATACATGTTCCTAGTTTTGAGTTTAACATGCACAGCAGGCTTGAGTGCAGTGAGGAGTGGGTAATGGGATGTTGTTACTTCAGCAAATATACTTACTTTAAATGTCTAGTGTGCTTTGATTGGAAAAAAGGGAGGCTTTTGGTGAAAATTAAAGATGCAGTGTGTAGGATTTGGCAGCATCTAGTGATGTGGTTGCAGATTGCAACCAGCTGAGTACCCCTCCGCTCACTCCTCCCTTTCCAAGACTGCGGTTAGATGAGCCGCAAAACCGCGGTAACACCGTTCGCCTCGCTCAGAGGCCATCCTTACCATAATAACACTACTTTAGGAGCAACGGAAGTCAGACAGCGGCTGGCGGTACCACGGTTTTGCACTCAGCGGCTCACGTTACTGCAGTTTCACAAGCGTGTCAGAGAATTACGGTGGCCTTCAGGTAACGTAAAAACGTGAAAGGCTCTCTCTAGAGCCAGTGTTTGGTCGGCGGAGCCTCATGGTGGACTCCGTGAAGAGGACCCGCTCCCTATGTAGATGAAGGGTTTATTCGAAGCTAACGGAAACACAACGATTCTTAGTTTCAGGTAATTCTACACTAAAACATTGTTATGAATATTATATTCCATTTCTGCTATTAGATCTAACTAAACTAAATGTTACACACTGTTCCTTTAAGTATTAATGCCAACTTGGGCGTAGTTCACAATTTTTTTTTGTTTTAACTGTTATCAAATGTCCCTGATCAAAACTCATTAAATAAACATCCAAAATGAGCAAGAGCAAGAGCAATTAATACATTTTACTACTCTTGTGCAAAAGAGTGTTCAGCGTAGTATTACATGTCACTCACGCTGCCGACGCCACTGAACTGTAATGTGGCAGTGATAACGATTATGGTGAGGAACTGCCAACGGAGCTCTTTGGTCTGAATCAGCTCCATCAGCGAGTGGCTGCGAGTGTACTGCGAGGCAGCTTTCTCCTCCAGAATCTCCTCCACCACCCTGCTGTGGTCCTTGTTGCCCCATAGCCTCTTTAGAGCTATAGGGGAGGGTCACAAAGCAACAGATTAAAGTGGTAATACTGTAAGGAACCCCTGAAGCCAAAAGTGCTTTCTCACACCTTTCTCGCAGGCCTGACGGTCTTCTCTGTGCAGCAGCAGATAGATGGGAGACTCTGGCAGGAAGGTCAGGGTGGAGAGCTGGAGTAACGCTGTAAAACCATTGAAACCAAGCAGCCAGGGCCACCTCTCCCGCGTACCAAGCAACTCACTGCAAGGTGCAACATCATCAAGCAACAGCTGAGCTATCACAGTGCAATATAATGATATGAACACTGACTGGTAAAGTGTTTTATCTTGTTTAAATGGACCCATGTTGTAAAGGGTTATTACGGTACAACTTGGGCCTAATTTTAGGCCTTTATTTTCTTATAACTGCTGGGATCTGGGAACACAGTAACATGACTGAAAATAAGTGATGATTACAATGTTACCCTTACAGAAAAAAGTATACTTCAAGTTTATTTTACGAAGTAAATTTAAGCATAGTTCAAGTATATTCCCAAGTATACTTTATGTAATAAGTATACTAATATCAGTGTACTAGTAGAATGCTTGTAAGTGTTCTACTTTAATACTTCTGGGACTAAATTGGCCCACTTTTTAATTAATAAAAGTACACTTTAAATATACTTTAAATGTAAGAGTAGTAAATGTTGAGTACACAACTAGTTTATATCCAAGCTGTATTTTGTACTACAACTATAATATGAACTATACTATAAGTAAACTTACAGGTATACTGTTACAGTAGTTTACCAATTATATACTTGTAGCCCACTTTTTAGTTTATAAAAGTACACTACTCTCAGTAAACTACTAGTTTAATAGTTTTTACTGCAAGCATACTTGTAAGTTTTCTTTAAGTGAACTTATAGTACTTAGCCAAATGTACTTTTATGTATGCTTTTATGTATACAAATATGTTTTTGATCCCACTTGAATTATGCCATGAATCCCACATATGATTTTTGACTATTTAAAACAATTTTGCAAGTCAACAAAGTCACAGTTCGTCATGGGTTTGTCGTAGTATCATTTAGTTTTGTGTAAAACACCTGACTTTTGGGTGTGTAGTCTTTCTAATTATGTATTTTCACCATCTTATACTTCAACAGTTTTGGGACGAACTGCAACTTTCTTGACTTGCAAAATTATGTTTTAAATTGACAAACGTCATATGTGTGATTTATGGCGGAATTCAAACGGGATCAAAAAAATATTTATCTCTCACGTTGACTTCTGTTATTTTTTTTATGAAATAAGGTCCCATGGTGGTCCCACAGAGGGGGAAGGACTTTGCCTCTGTGTCCGTGTTTAGTATTTCCTGTTTTATTTTGTTACTCTCCTCTTGTTTCAGATCACTTCACTTCTTGTCTTTGTGTGTTTTCCCGCCACTTTTGATTGTCTGCCCCGCCCTGATTAGTTTCACCTGTCCGTCGTTAGCGCTGCAGTCACCAGACCTCCTGCTCACCTGTTCCCACCTCCCCATTAATCACTCACTATTTATACCAGCCCAGCTCCTTTGTTCTTTGTCGGTTCGCCTTTCGTTGCTATATAGAGTTTCATTTACCTGTTTTTTGCCAGTTCTACCTGCCTGCCTTTTGGACTCTGAACCTGTAAGACTTTTTGTGTTATTAAAGTATCGTCATTGAACCTTCATTTGGGTCCTTCCTGCCCGTCCTGCTCTCCAAACTGTGACACTTAGTTTTGCAAATTTGCACTAAATTCAGAGTAAAGTTGAGGCTGATGGGATTTTCTTGAACAGAGAAAAATTTAGATCTGATGACTGTGGTGAGAAGTCAAATGATCACCAAAGTTATTAGTACAATTAATTCAGTCTGTATCAAAGTGGTGGACAGACCGTTCTTTAACTTATCTTTCAATCAGGACTCCAAAAGAATCTCCAAAATCAATCTTCAGGAGTAACTGTTGACATTTTGCAGTGATGATCATATCAATTTTGCTTTTTTATACAGTATTCAGATGTTTTATATATGTTGAAGGTTTGGGTAATATGATTTGACAATCAAAACTCGTCAACCATCAGACGTTTTGTCACACTGTTTATATACCGAGGTGACTTCAACAGGCCTTCCCAAGTAATATTGCAAATCTGTCAGCAGGCAAGCTTTATGGCTATATACATTTTACGGTACATACAGTAGTTGAATATGCTACTTAAATTAACAATAGTTTGCTAGCTGAGGGGTTATCTACCAAAAAGCCCTTTCTAGCAGATTTATTAGTAGTAATACTGGTAGTAAAAGAGGGAGTATGTGTAGGCAGAATGTTGTGGTGGATGTTCAGGTCAAACTCTGAATCCCATGGGATGCCCATTTTTACACTTAGATGACTTATTTTCTGTTTTTTTTTTCCCTTAATTATTTTAAGTTTTCAGTCACAGTTTGGTTAAAGGTTTAGGCAACAAAACTACATGGTTAGTTTTAGGTGAAATAATACATACAGTACATATACACATACTGTATCTAATGTGTGCCCGGGTTGGGTGCATACAGCATTGTTGGCTACTGACACCTGGGTGCTAATAGCATCTGCCTTTACAATATCACAATAACTTATTTTTGCATCAATGTGAAATGCTTTGATTTTTACAGGCTTTAAATTCACTGGATTTGCCAAAAACAAGACATTCTCTATAAAAGGTTTCTTAAGAAAATGTTATGTCTCACAATATACATCAATATAGACAGTCGTAAAATTCCATATACCTCTGATTTAAGACTTTATCCATGTCGCCACCCTACAGAGAGGACACCATGGGTCTTTAGGAGACATGTGAGCTGTCATTTGAACCTACCGCCTGACGCCCCTATACTTGACCCACAGTATCCATGACGCCAGCCACCTCACCTGATCCCCAGCAGCTGACCGCTGAACTTCCCCAAGCATTGGAAGGTTAAGACGGTCACGACCACCATCCCTCGCAGGCTCTTGGGGGAGCATTCAACAAGGTACAAGACTTGAGCTGGAAGACTGACTCCTAGAGGCATACACAAGGAAGTCATACATTTTGAGAAGAGTCAATAATGATCAATAACCGGGCGACAAATGACCAAGGGAACTTAGTAATATAATAGTGATAAATGGGGAGCCAGGCATGATGGGGCAGCTTTCTATGGGTTTCCACATACAGTAGGCTCACCTGCATTGATGCCATAGAGAAATCGTCCGACCAGGATCATCTCAAAAGACATCGCTGTTTGGCTCAGTAACATCAACACAGCTCCAATTATAGCCACAAAATTGTTTAACAAAAGGATTTTCTTTCTGTGGGACAGGGAGACAGAGACTGTGTTAAAGCCTGAGGCCAAAACAAAAAGAAACACAAGCTAAAAGTTTAATTTTGTTTGTCTTTGATGGTGCTAAATTAAAGAGGACCTATTATGCTGTTGTGCTTCCCTTTCCTTTAGTGTGTTATATAGTACTGTAGTTTTTTGTGCATGTAAAAAGTTGGCAAAGTTACAATGTCCAAAGTCCGCGCCAAAGGGAGTTACTCTCCCCCACAGAAACGCTGCTCCTGAACTGCCTGAAAGGCCTTGATGAAGTCCCGCCTTTACAAATTAAAGCAGAGGTGGAACGGATTCCAAGAAGTTAGGTTTAGCTGACCAATCATAACAGTGGTCAGTGGCCTCTTCAGACAGAGGGTGAAAAGAGGTGAGGCAGCACAGCCGGTATGAGAAAAATAAAGCATTTTTTTGGGGGGGGGGGGGGGGGGTTTAACATTGAATCATGTAAACATGTTGTAGTAGAAACCCAAAATACAAGTATGAACCAGAAAATGAACATACTAGGTCCTCTTTAATTGAAGTTGTCTGTTCATGTACAATGACCTGCCAAATCTGAGCAGCTGACCGGACATCAGCGACCCCAGTAACCCCCCAGTGCAGAAAATTGACACAGTGGAGGACCAGATGAGAGAAACCTGCCACTGCTCCAAGGAGACACCGTATCTCTGTAGACATGTTGTGTTCACCAGCTCCTTTATAAACTGCAATTATCACATGTAAAATTAGACTCATTTCAGTTATGCCAGCATAATGTAAGGTTCATCATGTTTTCTGTTCATAGAAGTATCATACAGTTGTCTTTATAGCTGAATGTTTTAATACATTTCTTGACATTTTACCATGATTTTGGTTCTACTTACAGCAGAGGGGGAAGTCATCACAGATACACAGAATCCATATTGAAATGTCCCTCCAATGCCAGCTGCACAAATGGCAGCAATTACAACAGGACAGTCTAGCTGCAGAAATGAAGCATGATGTGAACAGTTATGACAAATGTGACACATGTGTTCATTTTATTTGATATCAACCATGTTAGATCATCAAATTCTACTTTTACCTAAATCTTATATCTGTCCGTGTCTATTTTAAGTTATTCATGTTGGTGATGTTGCTTCTACAAGCTACAGCAATCACTCTTAATACTTAATAAACTCTAAGTTAAAGAAAAAAAGAAAGAGATAGACAGCAATATTTTAAATATTATGTACCTACCAGGAGTGTTAAGTATCGTGTTGGTCTGGTCGTTGCCATGTCTGGAGTCTTTTCATGTCAAGCACATTGATATTTAACTCTGTACTGAAATGATTAACTTTATATTCAGGCTGGTGCAAGTTGATGGGCTGCGTGTGTTGTGTTTGGTTAAGGATTTTGTTTATTGATGATGAAAGACTTAGAACAGACAGTATTAAAAAATCTGTTTGTTGTCTTACCATCTATTTAAAAGCTGGGGAAAGGTGCACTGCTACTTGCCAAGAAATAGTCCGACCACAAACAAACTAGATATAACGTTAAATTAGGTGAGTAGATGTTTTTAGACCTTTGAACAGGGCCCCACTTGCTGTTTGTCTTTGTGCTAAGCTAACGGACAGCTCAAAATGTCAAACTATTCCTAAAAAGGAACAGTGTGTAACATTTCGGGGGATCTATTAGCAGAAATGGAATATAATATTCAGAACTATGGTTTCTTAGTTTCAGGTAATTATACACTAATGATAACTATGTTTTCATTAGTGTATAATCACCTAAAACTAAGAATCATTGTGTTTTCATTAGCTTAGAATGAGCCCTTCCTATCTACATAGGGAGCGAGTCCTCTCCTCCGCCATGTTTCTTCGCCATGTTTCTACAGTAGCCCAGAATGGACAAACCAAACACTGGCTCTAGAAAGAGCCTTTTGTGTTTTTATGATACCTGAAGGCCACCGTAGTTCTCCAACACACTTGTGAAACTGCGGTAACGTGCCGCAGAGTGCAAAACCGTGGTACCGCCAGCCACCGTCTGACTTCCGTTGCTCCTGAAGTTGTGTTATTATGTTAAGGATGGCCTCTGAGCGAGGTGAACGGCGTTACAACGGTACTCAGTTGGTTGCAATCTGCAACCACACCACTAGATGCTGCCAAATCCTACACAATGCACCTTTAAGGTACATGAATTCTTCTGATAATCCTGCACATGTCATCACTAGCTGGAAACCTTTGGTGGATTTGTCCAGAGTGATGCAATCTGGCATGTCCTCTCTCATCTGTGGTTTGTGATAGCTGAATACAGAAGCCTGATTCTAATGAGGCTTACACCAACCTAAAAACAGAAACCTCCTGCAGTATCACTCTGTGTCAGGCAGACTATCCTGCCAGATGTCACACAGCTGACCTCCAGGAAGGAGCTGGTGACGGCTGTCCTGCATTGTCAGTGGGAGGCGGTGGCTTCAGATGACAACACACTCTAGACGGACTGAAACTTCTAAAAACCTGTCACGAGGACCGTTTCCTGCAGGAGATGAAAGCCCTTGCAACTGCCAGAGAGGCTCTATTTACAGCTTGACACAAGCAGAAGTGGCTGACACTGCATGAAAACAGAGGCATTGTGAGCAATCTTTACATATCATCATTTATACACAAAAGTAATCCATATTCAAATGAAAATGGTTGATGCTGCACAAATGCCACTGCACTGCACAAGCTCATTGGAATAATGAGTAATCATCCTCAGAGGTATCATTATTGACCTTTTCTGACTAGAAGTCAAAACATGTAAAACAATTAAGTGACACTTCTGAGTGATTAAGATCTTTCCAGGGACCGAAACAGTTTCAATAATAACGGACTGATTTGACAATGATAAAGTCCTGACATACGGGACTTTAAGTCGTACCAAATTTCATGGCAATCCATCCAATATTTGTTGAGAAATCTCACTCAAAACTGCAAATGTCAAACGTAAGGGGATCACCAAAGTCTTTATGATTCATGCTCTGTGTGCCATGACTGTCTGTACCAGATTTAATGGCAATTCATCTAGTGGTTATCGTGGTTATTGAAATATTTCTCTAAAAACAAAATTGTCAGTGTCAAGGGAGCGCCAGAAAAGTCAAGGGATCACTTAGGTCAATAGGGTTTGTCCTCAAGGGACCATGAATGAAACAAAGTTTCACGGTAATCCATCCAATAGTTGTTGAGATATTGCTAGCATGGCTAAAAACATGAAAAAGCAACTTGCTAATATCTTTATTTGTGCAGGTCAAAGGAAGAAAAAAAATCCTTCCACTTTCTCTCAATTCTCTGTCTACAATAAGTTGTAGGTTTTTAAACCGTTCACTTTCATAAAATTTGATTTTTCTTAAGGAATCAACATTGAGGATGACCTGAACAGTCGTATATCGTGTTTTACTCTGGAGACTCACACGTGTTCTCAGTCAATTAAACTCTAAACTGACTCGTTCTCACTGTGTAAACGATGCTGGGTTGGTTGAATTCCTGAAGGCGTCTGATAAGGCACATGAAAGACATCCCGGTGAGCGAGCTAAAAAGTGCCACCCTGCTGCTTCGGAGTCAGAGTGAGAGAGAAACAACAGAGAAGGAAGAGGGGAAATTAGGGCACTGAGATCAGAGTGAGAAATATAGAGACGCGCTTCATTGTGTTTCGGGAGGGAAAAGTGAGACCAGACACTGATTATAAATGGGAACTGGGGGATATGCTGCACCTGCCAAAGGCTGGGGAGAAGAATGACTGGTTTTATAGCCACTGAAAACAGAGAGGAAATGGAAAAGCCTGAAATTGGATCACAAAAGAGCGCAGCTAAATCCTCAGTTGTGAAACTGTAACATCATATTAAAAACCTGAACCACCACAAGTTACACACTATTTAAAAAAAAAAACAACCCTAGATGAGGTAGATAATGTGTTTTAGCTGCCTGCTAATGCCGCACAAAATTACATCACTGATATGAAACTCCTTACCCTGCACATTTTACAAAGCTCTGGATCTCTTCAGTAACAACAACGTACACAAAGACCAGCTGTTCAACTGCAAATCAGCTGAACATTGCCAACTTTATTGGTGGATAGAAGTTATTTTGAGCAGCTAGGAGTCTGTTTGTCAGGCCACACACTGTGAGCAAAACACAGAGATGTGTGTGCTCTGTTCTTTAAAGCTTCCTATCAAACAGGCAGCGACGGAAGCTCCAGTAATGGGAGGGCATACCGCTCAACCTCTTGAATCCTTGGCCTTTGGCTCAGGCCCTTGCTCGAAAATGACATGCCCAAAATGAATAGAGTGTATTTCTGCAACTACAAGGTCTATTTGAATAATCTTGGTGTCATAATGAAGAGATTTCTGCAAAAGTCTAAGAAAACTGTACACTTTAATGGAAATGAATCACCGGATAACGCCTTTATTTAAGTCAGCCTACTAAACTCTTTCATAACCTTCTTCCTGGAGACAAATACTAAATGTCACTTTGCATTCTCATGGGAGCTGTTTCTCATTTCTCCTTTACAATTATCAAAATGGCATTTACTGTTATCCAAGCATTAGTCTTGCCTTATACACAGTGTCTGCAAACTGTTTATCCACGGCAGTGATTATATTCATATCCAACACAGTCTAATACATTTAAGTAAAAGTTAACACCTTGGAAAAGTGTAATTTTCACCTTTTTGTAACATGGAATACCTTATGGTTAAAGCTCCATAAGCCATATTTGATATTTCAATATTTGATGAAATTACTTGTATTGTGTTATTTTTCAGTAAAAATCATTACTACCCGGTCAAGTATGACAAATCCCCCAATTTCTTTGCTGTGACTAATCTCAGTGAAGCACATTATCAAAGCTCGCCAAAAACACCATCCCTCCGTCACTCTGAGTCTCTTGCGTTGACTTTGAATTTGCCTTGAGGTGGCAGCAGCACAGTTGATGTTCCCAACATGAGTCTGTTAACAAACACATCTCTGAGTCAGGCCTCTTTATTCAGGCCATCACACAAACACTTGGCAGCAGAAACAGACACTCTCAAGCAAGGAGTCATGCCAAACTCGTAAGGTCCTCCCAAGTAGACAGAGAGTCATGGCAACGCTTGATCACGATGAATAATGAATGGCTCACAGGTTCACTTTACAAGGAGCTTTTCAAGTTCAGACACACACTCAATATATTCTCATTATCTGAGTGTGAACTGCGGTCCGGGCAGAGTGACTCATACCAACAGATGCTTTTACAACTCCTCTACCTCTGCTGAATATTTCAAGAAACTGTCAGTCAATGCCCTGGATGACAGCAATCAAGGTCTTTCAAATGTAGTTTAAGCTGAGCTAAAAATAAAGCCACGTGAGCGTAGCAAATCATGACTTCATCAACTCTTCCACTGCACTTATAGGGCAATCAGACTTTAAGCAATTTGTCCAGAAATGCTCTTGTTAATTGTTTGAGATGCAGTAAAAGTATTTTCCAGTTTTCCACAAGGAGAACTCACCCTGGATGATTAACGTGTGTGAAGTAAAGCACACACAAGTGAAGCACTTAAGCCCAATTATCTGCAAAGAGAATTATAAACTAAAAACTGATTAGTCCTTTTGAATCTATCTGGAACTGTAGAAAAATATGAATTGATTAAAATATTTAATCGCGATTAATCGCACGATTGTCCATGACTAATTGTGATTAATCGCAAATTAATCACACATTTTTTATTTGTCCAAAATATACCTTAAAGGGAGATTTTGTCAAGTATTTAATACTCTTAACATGGGAGTGGGCAAATATGCTTGCTTTATGCAAATGTATGTTCATATTTATTATTGGAAATCAATTAAAAACACAAAACAATGACAAATATTGTCCAGAAACCCTCACAGGTACTGCATTCATTATAAAACATATGCTCAAATCATAACAAACTCAAGCCCAACAGGCAACAACAGCTGTCAGTGTGTCAGTGTGCTGACTTGACTATGAATTGCCCCAAACTGCATGTGATTATCATAAAGTGGGCATGTCTGTAAATGGGAGACTCGTGGGTACCCAGAGAACCCATTTACATTCACATATCTGGAGGTCAGAGGTCAAGGGACCCCTTTGAAAATGGCCATGCCAGTTTTTCGGCAATGAATTCTTTAGGTTTTCTAGTCTCATATGATGTAAGTATCTTCACTCTAGCTTTAAAACTGTACCCGCTACAACCTAAAAATCTCAATTTGCGTTAGTGCTTTAAAGAAATTAGTGGCATTAAAACAAATTTGCGATAACGTGTTATTATCGTGTTAACTTTGACAGCCCTAACGGCAACACAAACCCCTAGTTTAACCATAACTTGACGTTTTTTATATTTGGTTTGATATAACGTTTAAGACAGCTTTAGAGGCTAGGTGTTTCTACCTGTTTCCAGTCTTTATGCAGAGCTAAGCAAACTGCCTGCTCGCTGTTGCAGAGTTGTCTTACTGTAAGGCTCAAAACTTAACATAGCGGCTCTGGAAGACTTGCCTGGAAAAGCTTAATTTCACATTCAGAGTTTTATCCGACTCTTGACAGGTGTACAGACATGATCTTCTTATTTCAACAAACAGCATGCAGCTGCAAGGGTCTGCTGAAGTGGCATGTTCTCATCTGTAGTTGGATGATGGTGACAGGCTAATAAGGGGTTATAGACCAGAGGAGATGAAAGAGCAGTAAAGGTAGAAAAGATGTAGTTGATGTCAGATGTTGGGTTAAACCCTCATCTGTGAGCTAATACCTGAGCAATGTTATTGGTAACCATAATTTGTACAATCAGTTTCTCTTTGTCAAAAGCAAACACAAATACACACACAAAATCCAAAGATAAATTGTGCAGAACTTGTCAAATTTGTCCTCAAAGTGCCAGTCACGATGGATCAATTTTCTAATCTCCAGTGGCAGGAAACAGACTGGTACGGCTGCAGACAAAGCAAGTTTAATAAAAGGATTTTGCAGGTATTGATGTTAATAATAACATTCAGTTTTGTCAAATATTAAGTAATCGGACTTGTCAGTGTGACAGCAGTCAGTAAACACACTTTCTCACTTTGTATGATTCATTCATCCTCAGCCAGAGTCATATGGCCATAAAACACACTTGTGTATGAACTAACAAGACAGACACACCAATTAAGCTGTGAATTCCTGCCCATGCATGCAGGTTTGTTGCCCATTCTCCACATTACAAATGACAAATTTCCAAACGAGCCAGCACAACAGCAATATATCACTCTGCTCATCGGAATAAACTGGAAACCTGAGAGTCAAAATCCCACGTTGTATTCCTTGCCATCATGCCCTTGAGTGTGGCACTTAAACCAGATTGCCAGTAAATCTCCAGCTCAACACAAATGGCTCTTCTGTCAGGTGTGACGCGCCCTAAAGCCCTCTGGATTCAGGTATCAGAGACATTAGAGGAGGAATTGGAGTGAAAAACAGGTGCAGAATGCTGCCGGCTAGTTTCTCACTCAAGTCAGGTATCCAGTGTCCATATGACTCAAAGCTAAATAAATCATGTTCAATTAATTTCCAACACAATGGAGGTGGGTGGCATTGTATTTTTGGTGAAACGTGGGGGAAAGGATGGATCCCAAAATGCAATTTCACAATTACACTTATTAACCCCCAGGAAGACTTTTTTTTATCAGTTTACTTCATATTTATTTAATCCTTTTTGTGTGTTTTTGTTTTCCTTTCCTTGCCGTCTTTGCTGCCTTGTCTATTATTTATTTCTTCAAATATTTTCTGGGCGAATGTATTTTACTTTCTTCGTCCCAGGTCAGACATAAGGCAGCAATCTTCTTCTGCCAACGGCGGATGTCTTTGGCCACAGCTTGGGCCCGGTCCCACGAGAGACCCGTCTCCTTTAGCTCAACATGACTCGTTCTTCGCCACGTTGCTTTTGGTCTGCCCCTATTTCGCCTCCCGGTTGGTGTCCATCTGAGGGTGACTTTGGAGATTAGTTCTGGTGGCATCCTCAGTATGTGTCCAAGACTCTCCACCTCCATACATTCATTTCTTTGGCTTTGTTGTTGCGGCCTGTGTCCTTATACAGGTTCTTGTTTGAGATTGTGGTAGATACTAAGGATTATGCGGAAGCGAAGTGTTGTGGAATGCATCAACCTTGTTTTGCTCATTTCTGCTCCTGTATACAGAAACAACAACAATTTATTTTACCTCAGATGATGTTTCTGTTTTAATAATCTGTCCTTCCTTTGTCTTTTTGTATCTTGATTGTGAAGCAGATTGCGGCTTTGTGTAAAACAAATACAGAATAAATAATAGGGAGGCACCGATCTGACTTTTTTAGGCCCGATACCGGTACCAATTTGGGTATTGGCCAATACCGAGTACCGATCCGATACCAGTGGTTAATTAATAAGCTGTATGCCTCAATGTGTGGAAATTGACTGGGATCATTCTTTTATGTGTAAGGAAACATCAGACTTGACCTAATTATTGTTTTCCTAACTTTGTAAAGCAAAATGTAACAAATATATGCGTAGATATTAATTTACTTAATTGTTATTTAATATTAAAATAATATATCGTACACCAGAAACTTCAAAAAAATCTTCTAAATTAACAGGAATTATAATTCATGTGTAAACCTTCTTAATGCAGCAACAAATTGGTCAAAACTTAAACAGGAATTAAAATTCCAGTATATAATGAGTATAGGATATAAACAATTTAATTGAATAGATCGGCCCCATTGTCACCGATACCCAATCCAGCTATTTGAGTCAGTATCGGGCCGATATCTAATCCGGTATCAGTATCGGTGCATCCCTAATAATTTATTTAATTTACACACATTAACATGGAATAAATGTTTTTTTGAAGGGGGAATGTGAAGGCTAAAAGACTGCAACCCAAAGAGGAAAATGTTCTACACCAGCTTGACTAGTTCAATCGCTACGACACATAATAGAAGCAGGGTCACTTCTAATTTTAGCATTCGTGGTATTTTATTGTTTCAGAACATGCTTTGTAGGATACACGTTATTTGCAATAACGTGTGATGTCAAAATAAATTGAAATTTGATTTTGAAGACTGGGAGAGACCGGCATAAACTACAACCCAAGCCCGATTTGAACATGTGATGATGTGGTTGCTTTGTACACTGGAAAAAGTATAACAATGCCATTGGTCATTCAGTTGCATTTCCAACAGTCTAAAATTATTTATTCATTTTTTTAGTTTGACCAAAGTGTTATTTCTCACTTGGTGCTAATTGCGATTATTTTGACTGGTATTGCAATTTAGATATGTTCCGCGATATTAGATGGAATGATCATTTTTACATCATTCTTCTCATTTTCTTTGAAAAATGTGTTAACATGATTATGGTGTGACTTTTGCAGGGATCTGTACCAAACAAAGATGTTTTGTTAAGTCTGTAGAATATCATGTGTAGGCAAGGAAATCTCTGCAGCACCACAATATTTAATTTGAAATGTTATTTTGACACACATTTCGCCTTTAACAAATATTGCACCTCCTGCGGTATGAAAATTGCAGTAGGCCATATTGCAATTTCGATAAAACTTTGATTACTTGTGCAGTCCTAGTTTAAATTAAGATGACAGTGAACAACAAATATGAATAATTCTTATTGGAGACTGTGACGGCCAAACTACTGGCCGACACCAAACAGTGTTTTTAACACAGTTAACATACAAACATTTCCAATAATGACATGACATAAAGTCTTTTGTTTTTTTGACAGTTTGTTTGCTAATTGAGTGTGCGCATTTTAATTAACATTCTGCCATTAACTCAGTTATATTTGCTTTAATTAATTTGTGTTGTACCTCTGTTCTTTTTCATGGATCCTCAGTGAGTCTTCCCACGGCCAAAAGATGACAGCAGGAAATGGAATAGAGCATCCCAAGGTAGGCCTGAAGGGAAAAAGCTCCCGGCATGCACCGGGGCAACAGACTCCTGGATGTAAGTCTCATTTTATGTGTGTTCCTACAGTGTTACTAATGTTATTGTGTTTTACGTCTTGTTCTACAATGTTTCCAGAGTTCCATAGTTATCTAATTAGTCATTATGAGTAAATGAGGTTAGAACATAAGTGATGTGTGCATGATTGGTGAGCTGCTCCCTAATGTGGGAGCAGAAAATAGACTAATTCAGATTTTATAATGAATCAGTCGACATGAATGTTGGCAGCTAGAAGTCCTGGCTCTTCCTGTTGTTATCAGTCAGACTTTTGAGGTTGTATAATATTGTCTATTACAATTAGAAAGTTTGTCCAACTATGGAATCTTTATTTCGATTTTATGAAGTTGAGCCGAGGTTAAAATATTTTAAGCGACTGAGCTGCAAGGATGCCAGTAAAATAATTGGTATGTCCTCAGCTAGCTTTTGGACAATTGGAACCACTTAGTATCACTCTTCTCACATAATGAGCACTATAGGCTCCGCATAAATCTGAATGAAGAATAAAACTGCACAAAAGAGATGTTTGGTTTTCTCTCCAAAGTATTTTTGACAAAAGTTATGCAACTAGAGTTGTATTTGAATAAGTACTGAGGTGGGTGGAGCTTGACTTCGATATTGGTGTTAAAAATGTCTTATCTGCTCACCCCCAGCCTTTAAGCCCTTACAGTTTTATAATGATTATCTACAATATCTATCAATAATGATATTGTGCATACACAGAAATTGACAGACATAGACGACCTTCTATCCACAGCAGTCGTTGCCTGTCATGGTGGCAACCCTGAGAACCCGCTGGTGAACACCAGCAAACCTCAGATCCAGGGTTGTCACTTGATTTTCATAGATAGGCTCTAAAGGCAGAGAGGAGTGTCCAGTTCGAGGATATCAGAGTTGCCTCTCTGCTCTTTGCAGATGATGTGGTTCTGTTGGCTTCATCAGGTCGGGATGAGTCAGCACCTCCAAGTCTGAGGTTCTCTGCCAGAAAATGTTGGATTGTTTCCTACAGATTAGGAGTGAGTCCCTGCCCCAATTGAAGAAGTTCATGTGTCTCAAGTGAGGGTAAAATGGAGCGTGAGATCGACAGGCGAATTGGCTAGGTGTCAGCAGTAACGGGGACGTTGTACTAAACCATTGTAGTGAAAAGGGAACTGAGCCGAAAGGCAAAGCTTTCGATTTACCAGATCTACCTGCAAACTCTCACCTATGGTCATGAGCTTCGGGTAGTGACTGAAAAAATGCGATCGCGGATACAAGTAGCCGAAATTAATTTTCTCCGTAAATTGGCACAGAGATAGAGTGAGGAGCTCAGAGTTGAGCCGCTGCTCCTTCACGTTGAAAGGAGCCAGTTGAGGTGGTTCAGGCATCTGATCAGGATGCTTCATGGGCACCTTCCCTTGGAGGTTTTACGGGCTCATCCACCTGGTAGACCCAGAACATGCTGGAGAGATTAAATATCTGATCCGGCTTGGGGAAACGCCTCGAGATCCTCTCGGGATTAGCTGGAAACTGTTGTTGGGGAGAGGGACCTTGTTGGATTTATTATGTACAAAAGTGCTTACAATGACCTGAAATAACCTGATTGTTGGATTTGTTGTGCATGAAGTGTTTGCGAGGACAGGGAGGATGCACGTTCTGTTCTTTTTGCAAGGTCAAGGAGAGAAAGGAGTCAGAAGGAGAAACAAAGAAGAAGATATGCAGCAAAGACATCACATGCCATAAGCTCATGAATATTAATATTGTGCAAACCATGAATAGGCTGGATCAGGGATAGCTCGGGGTTCAGACTTCGCGAACTGACCCATGCACTGTATGTTGTCAGGGACACGTAGATTGGATCCAGATATCTGTAAACTCTTTTATTTTTACTTATGCAACATTGATTGTTCGGAATAAATTGAATCATTATGCTTTAACTCATCTGTTTGGAAATTCTCTTTGTCACACAAGATTAACCAACACGTAACTGGGCCTTGACCTCTTGGAGGTAGAAGGCCAGTTCCTTCAATTGGTGACCCCGACGTGATCTTCGGCATTGAGAAGCGTGTCCAAAGGACGGACAGACCGGCGAGAGAGAGAAAGGGATCCCTGAAATCTTAAAGGTAAGCAGAACCTGTTGTATCGAACTCTGCATATTGGCTTACTCTAAATTATCTCTCTTGTTGTGCTGAATCTCCTTTGTAGTGATAAATGTTGCAAAAGTAAAGACTTTCTGTTAAAGCGTTTGGAACGTTGCGCTTGGAGCGCTAGAGTAGTGCGTTTGGAGCGCTAGTTTTTAGTAACGTCTGGGACGTTAGAGAAGTATTTGGAACATTAGAAAAGCGTTTGGAACGCTGCGCTTGGAGCGCTAGAGTAGTGCGCTTGGAGCGCTAGTTGTTAGTAACGTCTGGGACGTTAGAGTTTAGTAAAAATAGCGCTTGGAGCGCCTGTATGAGTGTACATTAATAACTAGTATTCAGAGGAAAATTAAAACTTACTGTTGATACTGGGCCAACATCGCTGGAACATCAAAGTGTCCAGTAGAAGCTTATGTTGGTAGGATCACAGCGAGGGGCATAGCGACCCATTTACTCTGAATCTAGTTACTGTCATAAACTGAATAAACCTGTTTGAAATAGTACTGGACAGAATGGACGGAGAATTTGACAAAGACTGTGAGGAACGGGGTGGCTGTGGGCCTCCCCGTTTATCATTTGGACAGCAATGGGCTAAAGTCAGGACCAATGTAATCTGTACATTTGATCCCAAGACTAGAAATAAAGAGACTCAAGACCTAGATGAGTGGTATAACATGACAGTGAAGGAAGGGCATTTTCCAGCCATGGGAAGTGAAGCCAAATTCATGCCAGTGATGAGAGCATTAATACAGGTGGTTCATAGAAAGCTGCTGCAAGCAGGACAAGACAAAGAAAAGGGACATATGTTTGTAAGGAGGAAATTGAGGAAGAAAGAAGACGAGTTGGCAAGTAAATTGGTAAAATATAATGTGATACAGATGGCTGCACTATCAGCCTTAGGCAGCCAGACGAAAGCCACCCACGCAAAAACCGCTGAAGCAAAACCACTAGTGAAACCCTCACCCAGTCCTAGCGCACCCCCACCACCAAACCCACATACTAGCCAGCCGCCACATTACATGTCCCTCCATCAGCAGTACCCACCTGGCCCACATCCCAACCCCCCTCCTTATCCTCCTCCTACCCCTAGTCCGGTACCAACCCCACAGGACAGTGATTATACAAACGAAGTTATGGCACCATTGTTTCAAGTGTTAGGTGGTACTTTGGAACTAGAAGAGGAAATAGAAAAAGAACGAGGAGCAGGTTCAGCCTCAGAGGCGGGTAGTATGTCTGATGTAGCCAGAGAAATAGACAGGCTAAGGGAAGAACTGAGAGATCAGGCTGAACAGTACAGGTTAGGACAAGCCATGTTACCACCAGACTTGCGTAATGGAGGCGTAAGAAGGAGAGCTCAATCTACCCCTAAACCCCACACAGAGAGTCCGGACATAGGTGATTGGATGCAGAGAACTGAGAGAGACACAGAGAGATCCCGTGCAGAGTATCATGATGTCCACACTAGTGGAGC
This sequence comes from Sebastes umbrosus, assembly GCF_015220745.1. Classification (NCBI taxonomy): domain Eukaryota; kingdom Metazoa; phylum Chordata; class Actinopteri; order Perciformes; family Sebastidae; genus Sebastes; species Sebastes umbrosus. Next base: position 19,837,900 of record NC_051287.1, read on the forward strand.
GGTAGATGAGGACGCTGATGACGAGGCTAGTAGAGCAGTAGAGGAGGGTGATGATGATGAAGACGAAGACATTCCTATCACTATAGAGGGAACCATGAGAACGCACTCCAAAAGAGGGATACATAGGAGACGGGAGGGTGGGGACGAAGAGGCGAGACCATATACACCCCCCAAGACTAGGTCACATAAAGTTTATGGAAAGTACGAAGACAAAGGTGACAAACAGAAGAGTCAGTGCGTTGGCATGTTTCCCATTGTGGCCAAAAGCAACGGTAGAGACGAGTATCAGCCGTTCACCTTAGGTGACATCCAAGCACTGAGTCAGCTCCTCCCAGGAATTCAAGAGGGAGGTGGAGTGTGGCTCACGAGCCTGTATAACAAGACCCGAGGGAAGACTTTAGCTATGGGCGATCTCAGGGCTATTTTGGGTTTCTCGGTTTCGGACTGGGCACTGAAAGAATTAGAAGCAGCGGCCGGAACAGCCCAGGTGTTAGATAGGAGCCCCCTTAACCCCTACGCTACCTCCTTCGGTAATGCTATTAGACAAAAGTATCCCATACCAGCGGGCAAGCTCCACAGCTTGGTGTTTAAGATTAAGAACGGGGAGAGCGGACGCACGTTCATAGAAAGAGCAAAGACAGAGTGGGCGGGGGCTACGGGGGTGAACCCAGATAAAGAATCACAGCAGTCTCTGTTCAGACTAGCTCTGTTAAAACATGCTCCGGAAGGAGTTAAGAGAAAGATGCAAGAGAATCCAGATATGGCAGGGGCAAAATCATCAAGATGGGAAACACATTTCTGCAGTTGTTTCATCTGCGGAAGCCCGGATCACTGGGCACGTGACTGCCCTCAGAAACAACAACAGCAGATGAGAGGGCCTCCACAGCAGTCATATCAGCCAACAATACAGACTCCACCAAACCAACAGCTAGCTCCAATGCAGGCATACAGCGGGTACTCTGCGCAGGGACCTCCACCTGCTCCATATACACCAGGAATGTTCCCATAGGGGTGCCCGACGGAGATGGAGGGGCAGGGGCTGGCAGAGCCCTGTCTCCAGTTGACAGTGAACGGAAAACGAAGATGGTTCATGGTGGATACGGGAGCACGTTACTCCACCTTAGCTGAACCTATGTGTTCCCTTTCCTCTCACTATGTTTCCGTTTTGGGATTTTCCGGCACTGAACAAAGACTGCCTTTTACTGTTCCCCTTCCTGTCCGGCTTGGGAGACAGGTGATGGAGCACCCCTTTTTGTATGCACCTGATTGTCCACGTGATCTCCTGGGAAGAGATGTTTTGGCAGCATTGGGGGCTTCTGTACATTGTTCACCAGAAGCTGTGATAGTGAGTTTCCCCGGAGGAGAAGAAATGGTGTGCTCCTCCCCCTCCAGTGCTGATCGCATGTGCATGTTGAGTCCTGATACCTCACCTGATGCCCCACCACCCTGTGCAGACATATATTGGGCCCTGCAAGCCGACAGAAACCCTCTGATTGACTTTTACAACATGTGGCAACCATGGATTAGGGCTCTACACCCTTACCTCCCTGTTCCCGATCCTCCCCACTGCACTCTGAATTATGACAGAAATAATGATCTTACGTATCAAGATGAGTTCCAACAGAACCTGTTAGATACAACCTGGGGGATAGGAGTAAGAGATGTTTATATAGCACCAGCAGGAGTAGCAGCCGCAGTAAAACTAACCCCAGCACAAGAACAATGGTATCGCATGTCAGAAGAAGCTGTTCCCCATGTGTCCCTAGCCATAGCTCCAAAACATCAGGCTAAAGACTTAGGCCCCATGGTTAAAGCAGCAGCCGCTCTGACAGACTGGGTTCCCACTTCCCTTTTGGGGGTTTCAATCTCACCATCCTCTAACATATATAGACTCTCCTTTTACAATGCAGTGTCAGGTATTTGCAAACATGAGTTACTAACACGCCACCACGGTAGGGAGATGTTAGATGGTGAAGGAGCCACTTCCATGTTGGCAACTCTCCCTTCCTCACTGTGGTCTACGGGCCCCTTTGATGTTGGCAGGTGCAGCATGGAACCGGTAACTTTCGAGATGAATACTTACTGCCCTATCTGGAGACCTCAGTATAAGCATAAAGTGGAAGCAGCCCAGGGTATCCCCCCTACGATTGAAGGACTGATAAAGGCGGGAGTATTAAGAAAATCTTACTCTCAGTGGAACACTCCCATTTTGCCAGTAATCAAACCCTCCAGCTCATACAGAATGGCTCATGATTTAAGAGCCATCAATGAGCTGGTTTTGACTCCTGTTACACCAGTACCGAACCCCCACTCTGCTCTCTCGATGCTCACCCCAGCCCATACATCTTTCACATGTATAGATTTGGCTAACGCCTTCTTCTGCCTGCCCTTAGCAGATCATTTACAGGACATTTTCTCATTTACATATGAAGGCCAAAGGCTGACATATAATGTGTTACCACAGGGGTTTATACTCTCCCCTTCCTGACCTCGGTTACAGACCATACTATTTGAAGGTTAATGCTCTTGTGTCAGCTCTCTCCTATACAGGTGACAAACCTGTCACCCCTGTCACAGAGGACGTTCCAGGACCTGACCCTGGACCCCCGGAACACCTTTGGTTGAAGGTGTTAAAGAGGAAGTGGTCGGAGCCACGTTGGACAGGCCCACACAAGGTTCTGGCCAGAACTGCAACAGCTGTGCAGCTTGAAGGAAAAGGACTCAACTGGTGGCACCTAACACAGTGCTCCAGCAGCAGGACAGGACCTGAAGCAGAGGAGGCAGCCCCACAAGGAGCCCAGGCTACGTGAAAAGAGGGTCACGTATAATTTTTTATTTTTCATATACTGTATAAACTGTGACTGTGATGAGATACACATAAGGGAAAGAAGGTTACAAGGTCTTGCCTGTATTTACAGTTAAATCAGGCTAACATGGTTGTTTAGGTGGACTCATCTAGGTGGTTTTTGAAAAACATTATATATCACATTGTATTAAAACTTGTTGCTTAGAATAAATGCTAAAATAGATAAAAAGAGAAACCAGGGGTGGGGAGAATCCACCAGAGAGAAGTTTCACTTCCTTTCCCAAACCAGTATAAAATAGGACCACCCAGATAAAAGTTTTTCAGTTGCGCGCAGGAAAACAAACTAGAAGCATCATGCAGTACGGCAAACTGCTAGTAGCGTTTGCTGTAGCATTTGTGTTTACCTCTCTTGTCCTCGTTCTTCTGTACAAACTTTCTTAATGTGATTTGTCATGTATTTTAAATGTTTTCAGCTATAATGTTTTAATATTATATATATCATATATGTTTAATGTTTTCATTTCATATTACTATCTTAATGCAATTCATCATGAATTTTTGTGTTTTCAGTTACCATTTTAGTTATTCATGATAACAGGAGGGAATGTGAGAGAAAATACCATGACCCTTGTGTAGAATTTGTGTACTCAGATAAATCTGAATAACCTGGGAAAGCACAGACTGTACTAGTTTAGATACATTACTTATCATCCTCGCCTCTGCACTCTGCTAAAACTAGCTAATCACAAGTAACTCTTTAACAATAGACAATGCTTTCACTCAGAAGCAGGGTGGAAGGTGTGGGCTACAAGGGGGGAAGGCTAAACCAAGATTATAAAGAATGATGTAGTGAGGTAGCTCCCCTAATGAATATAAACTAGCTGACCAAATAGCTGCAGGTTTTGAAAACATACCTATAATAAGTGCTCTGATCCCTATCACTCCTAACAAAAATGTTGACCGCATTAACTACATCCACTATAATGTTCTCCGTTTGACTAATCTAACCCGTGATGCAATTGCCGGACTAGCTGAACAAATGGCTCCTACGTCACTGATTGTGATCCAAAATAGAATGGCATTAGATATGCTGCTGGCAGAGAAAGGTGTATGCTCAATGTTCCAAGACTCATGTTGTATTTTCATCCCTAACAATACAGCGCCGGACGGGACTGTAACTAAGGCGCTAGAGGGGCTCCGGACGCTGTCTGAATCGATGCACGATGACTCAGGTATCAACAGCCCCATTAACGACTGGTTAGACCGTACCTTTGGGAAATGGAAGTCCATGGTGGTATCTCTATTCTCCTCAATCCTTGCTGTGTGTGCATGCTTAGTATTATGCGGTTGTTGCTGTATTCCATGTATTCGCCACCTCACTGAGCGTGTGATTATTTCTGCTGTGCAACGAAAGCATCCGGATGCACCTCCTTCTTATCAGATGGCCATGTTCCAAGCTGAGAGACAGGGTCTCTTGGAAATGGCGGAGGATAGTGAAGATGTTGACCCTGAAGAGGTTGTGTGATGATGCTTATAATTAATACATCTGTACGTAACATTATCTATGCTTATAATAAATATATCTGTATGTAACATTATCTGTAGGTGAACTTAGTTAAGTTCAAAAGAGGGTCTGTTGGATTTATTATGTACAAAAGTGCTTACAATGACCTGAAATAACCTGATTGTTGGATTTGTTGTGCATGAAGTGTTTGCGAGGACAGGGAGGATGCACATTCTGTTCTTTTTGTAAGGTCAAGGAGAGAAAGGAGTCAGAAGGAGAAACAAAGAAGAAGATATGCAGCAAAGACATCACGTGCCATAAGCTCATGAATATTAATATTGTGCAAACCATGAATAGGCTGGATCAGGGATAGCTCGGGGTTCAGACTTTGCGAACTGACCCATGCACTGTATGTTGTCAGGGACACGTAGATTGGATCCAGATATCTGTAAACTCTTTTATTTTTACTTATGCAACATTGATTGTTCGGAATAAATTGAATCATTATGCTTTAACTCATCTGTTTGGAAATTCTCTTTGTCACACAAGATTAACCAACACGTAACTGGGCCTTGACCTCTTGGAGGTAGAAGGCCAGTTCCTTCAACCTACCTTGCTTAGCTTTCAGCCACCACAACAGATTAGCGCCAGAAAATGGATAGATGAAAAGCAATTTATTTATGTAAATAGACTTTTGACAACTATAAAGCTATAAAACCATAAAAAAAAACTGTAATAAAAATCCTGTTAGCATATTGAACCATATTTTCTGCTTTGACATGAACATCACAGTATGCAGAGCAAAAGCCTTTTCACTTTCTTTTGGTGAAGCAAAGGATTAACATTTTCTCTGTGTTTTGATAATATATTTTGTAAGTACATGGTGTGAATATTTGTTCATATAACATTACAACTGTTAACATTACAATTCTATTAGATTGAGGTTACTAAATTCAAACAAGACCTGCAAGCAAAAGGTTTTGTTAGCTTTCCAGGACCCCCTAAAAAAAAGTACAGATGATAAAGTTGTTGAAAAAGTCCTTGTAGGTATAGGAATTATTAGAACCCCAAAATAGCAACTACAGAAGCTATTTTGTTCTGCTCAAGGACTAAAGTTTCACTATTTATATGCATTGCCCTTTTAGCCTTGTTATCACCATTTTCATCTACTGCAGTATTGTCTGACAACAGCCATCAAGATGGTGTTTTATGTCATTTTTAGGCCATGAGGTCAAATTCTCGAAAGGTCAGAAAAGTCTACACCGAAACAAAGATAGGATTCACATAGCTCCGCCAACAGAATTTAAAAAAAAATGACAATAATTTATGCTTTACTCCTCATGATCAACTTGTATATCATCAGAGTTTCGTCCATAAAATTTGATTAGCACACAAATTCATTCCGTTTTGTGCTTTTAAAGAGGACACACAGATGTCCACACCATTGGCAGAGAATAAACTGTACTAATTTATTACATAAAGCACATGAAGTGCAGACATAATTGTACATCTGTAGATAGATTTAAACAAAGTCAAACCATTCATTCCAACAACAGTAATGGTTTTATAAATGCTGCCAACGTACAAGTGGAGTCCAATTTATTACACTTTCAAACCATATAATGTATAAACCATATCGTGTTACACAATAGCATCATTTAGATTCTTCATCTCAATCATTGCTCTGATCTTTCTCATCTGTAGTGTCAGAGTCACCCAGGGCCTTGAAGTTATTAAAAATAGACCCTGAAGCAAAATAAATCCTGCGCATAACAAAACAAAAGCAATCTCACCGACCTCACCATCATGGGAAAACAGCAATCAATGTTCTTCGAACAACCAAACTTTCTTCTAATAATAAATGTACAGGAATTTGTCATGGTGACATTGGTGTAAATACGTATTGATATCTTTCAGAGCACATATTGATTATAGCACATCTAAGGCACAGATGCAAGACTGCCTCAGATATGCTGCAAAGGGACTCTTTAAAACACATCACATTCTATAGCTGTGTGCATTCAAGCAATATGATGTACAGTTTAGATTTAGCTTTGCAAGAAACAGAGGCCAGTGTGTGATTGTGACTGAGAAAGTTGCATTAAATGAGATGTTATATAATAATGTGTTAGTTTAGATTGCCTATTTTTGGATAGCTTATCATTAAACGTGCAGTTGGCAGAATGTTTGTGGCATCATTGGGCATCAATTCCATAATAACCTTTCAGCATATTTTAATTCAAGTATTCTGGGAGAAAACTAGACTTCTGCACCTCTTCATGGCATAAATTAAATAGAGGAGACTCAAAGTCAAAATGTTGGTAAAGAATGGTCATAACTCTCAGGAAGAAGCTATTGAGGTCAAGGATGTTCTTCGTCTTAATGGACCTTCAACCAAAGGAAACATGGGAAATGTCTGCTGAGCATCTGAGAGGCTGTTTCTGTCAACCTAAGTAGGCACTTTACTTGCCTCCCTCCACATTTTCTACCTACTTGTCAGACTGATCAAAACACAGTCCAGTAGGTAAACACATGGAGGTGGGGAGTAAAGTGGTGCTGACTCTCTAAGTGTGCTAGGCAACATCATGTTTCCCTTTTGAGGTACATCTGAAGGGTGGCAGAGAGAGCTGCATGAAGCAGGAGCGAGCTGTAGGCTCACAACAATATTAAAGATTTTATCTGCAGGATTAAAACCACACTTGATCTGAATGACATTTATAGTCTAGAGGAATGAATACAGATGGCATTCATAATCGGCAGCCAACATCTGCAGGTATATGTCTACATTAGATATTCAATAGGAATCAGCCAACACCGTAAAAATGAATAAATGTGAATGTGTATCTCAGAAAATGTTTTCCCATTTTAATCTCAGCGATTCTATATATCACACATTTCTATTTATACATTTACATTTAAATAATGTATGTGGGATTTGACTTTGTAATCTTGATGGGGATGTATTATTGAATTATCCTATAGACTTATTACAGTATATTAAATGCATGCGTTCAAATGTTTCTCTGCTCGGTAATTATTACACTTGTCTCCTGTATACGTGTCATCTGGATGAAATGTGGTTTAATCCTAGAAAGGGCAAAATGTACCAGAATATCAGTTTGTAGATTAATTAATACAAATTATCATGTTTGCCCTTTGTGAGCCCTCTTGTAAGACATGTCACAGTCTCCACAGACACTTCCACCACTAGGGGGAGCGATAAGCAGATCCACAGACAATAATATGTGCATGACTAATATGAATGCACTCCAACTAATTATAGTGCATTGATCATAAATCTCTGACTGAATGAATAACCGGCCTCTAGGACTCTCAGGGGACTTCATGAGCAACTGGCTCATCTCAGATCTCTCTGAGCAGAGCCTTGATGCGTGTGTATTTATATTTTATGTCCTGCTTTTTAATATATTTTATAGCTTTCTGCTTCCTATATTGTGTGTGTGTGAGGTGTGTGTGTGTTTATACATGTATAAATGTATGCATATATACATGTATACATGTATTTATGTATATACTGTATAAGTGTATACATTATATACTGTATGTATGTATATATTGTATATGTGTAAACATGCATAAATGTATGTATGTATGTATGTATACTGTATATGTGTACATGTATACATGTATGTACGTATATACTGTATATGTGTATACATGCATATATGTATGTATGTATATATGTATATACTGTATGTATGTATACATGTATATACAGTATATGTTAATACTGTATTTGTATATATACTGTGTGTGTGTGTGTATATATATGTATATATGTGTTTGTGTAAATGTATATATATGTGTGTGTACTCTACATGCATATGTACGTCTGTATATACGTATATATATACTGTTTACTGTATATATACTGTATATACATATGTTATCAAACATCCCTTGAAAATTAGATCTCAGTTTCAATGGGACTTACCTGATTATATGAAGGCTATTTGAGAAACATGACTCTTTTTTTATTTTTTAATAAATATCAAATGTAGTAATCAGAAAACACACTAACATTTTTTTAGCTATATTTTGCCAAGCAGTTTTACGATGGTATTTCATGTTGGAAAGGCTAAAATGTTTGTGCTGAAAAAACACTATTGTAATGAGTTCATTCTATTGATAGATAGCATGGTATCTCCATGAAAGTTCAATTAACTTTCAGATTCATAAAACAAAAATTCATAACTGCTGGTGAGCCTCGATGGGGGTAAAACTGCTGAGGTATAGTGATTAGGGATCTTCTGATTAAATTACTGGGGGGGAAACTAATTAGATCAATGAGGGAAAATACAGACTATACTTTGGGTGGAATGTGGAAAATAACAGCATAAATATGGGGTGCATGCTTCCACGTACTGTAACAGAGAAAGATCATCAATCATCTTAAATGAACATCTCTCCAGCGTCTCTATATCCTCTCTCTCTGTGCGCCACACAATAATAACATGTTGCCCGGATATAGGCTATATACCGTTGTCCCTCCTGTTGAAGATACGTGGCTTGAATTGATGCAGACTGCCTTCATTCACTGGACTCCCCACACACACACACAGGGAGAAGATAAAAGGCTGTGAACGTGGGGGCTGTCACGTGGTGTGTCGACCCCAGCCAATCAGGAGTAAGTGCGCATTGCGATCCTGTGCAGAGGGCTTGTTTTATTAAAGGGTTGGTAGTGATCAATGAGCGAGTGGAGCTGTCCACGGTGCTGAAAGTTAGTTCATGATGGACTCTCTTTCAGCACCATGGACAGCTCCACGCTCACAACTCCCTATTTTAAAACAAATATGTAATATAATACTATGTTTATATTTTTAACTAGTCCTTTTCAAACTTTGCATGTGTTTAGATTCTTTATTGTTGTTTGCTGGTGGATGATATAGAGAGACAACTTTACCAATGCAACTGAAGCAAAACTGCGCAGCTCGGACTATAATCCCACTACAAATAAGGTTTACAAAAAAGATCAACAGTCCTTAGACTTAAATTTTGTTGCTGCTGCATACGACATGTGGATGATTGGGGTTTCAGCCTTGTGGTTTATGCCTCCACAGCTGCTCAATCTCTGGGCTGTATTTCCTCAGGGTGTTATAACTCTTCTGCTCCATTAATAACGCAGCTTCACCAGCGGTCACATCAGCCATGTATAGGTGCTCTACAGGCCTGCACGATCACATGGTCCAGCAGGCCAATGAGCTGAATGGAGTCAGCATCGTGTAAATCAGCTGTGACACTGAGCTATACGTGTGTTTCCTATGAAGTCAATAAAATGGCAAAAGCAGTCAGGAATTTATGAATTAGCCCATGCAGGCCATGGCTGATGGGTGTTGTGCGCAAATTGCATCTGTGGCAGTATTTCACAATGCAGAAGTGTGTTCATGGGCTGATATTTAACAGCAGTAAAGTCTGTTTTTAATTTACACTTTTAAAAAAAGCTATTCTTTTTGGGTTTGCAGTTTCAGAAGTTCAGATCTCTCTATATAAAGGCGTAAAACTGCACAGGTATAGATCTCCGAAAGCAAATAATACTGTTGATCCTGATGAAACGAGGCTGGGCTTCACATCTCATGGTTGCAACCTTTTTTTCATGACGTCGAGACAGTATGTCTGTATGTATATACCGTATATGTGTATTCAATATATACTGTATTCATGTATATGCTGTATATGTGTAAACATGCATATATGTATTTGCTGTATATGTATAAACATGCATATATGTATGTATACTGTATATGTATACATGTATACATGTATGTATGTATACATATATATATATTCTGTATGTACGTATATACTGTGGCAGTATTTCACAATGCACAAGTGTGTTCATGGGCTGATATTTAACAGCAGTAAAGTATGTTTTTTAATTCACAATTTAAAAAAAAGCTATTCTTTTTGGGTTTGCAGTTCCAGAAGTTCAGATCTCTATATATAAATGTGTAAAAGTGCACAGGTATAGATCTCTAAAAGCAAATAATACTGTTGATCCTGATATAAATGAGGCTGGGCTTCACATCTCATGGTTGCAACCTTTTTTTCATGGCGTTTTTCAATGCAGAAGTGTGTTCATGGGGTGATATTTAACAGCAGTAAAGTATGTTTTTATTAAACACTTTTAAAAAAAGCTATTCTTTTTGGGGTTTGCAGTTTCAGAAGTACAGATCTCTATAAACGGTGCAGGTATAGATCTCCAAAAGCAAAATAATACTGTTGATCCTAATGAAACGAGGCTGGGCTTCACATCTCATGGTTTAAACCTTTTTTCATGACGTTTTTCAATGCAGAAGTGTGTTCATGGGGTGATATTTAACAGCAGTAAAGCATGTTTTTTAATTTACACTTTTAAAAAAGCTATTCTTTTTGGGCTTGCAGTTTCAGAAGTTCAGATCTCTATAAATGAAAGTGCACATAGATCTCCAAAAGCAAAATAATACTGTTGATCCTGATGAAATGAGGCTGGGCTTCACATCTCATGGTTGCAACCTTTTTTTCATGACGTCGAGACAGTTGTTTTGGTCCCCCCCCCCCACCCCCCCCCCCCCCCCCCTCTCCTTCGGCCCAATCGGAGGCTCCTCCAGCTCTCACACAATCTACCGGAGCCGAAATGGGTCCCTCCATGCAGCAGCGGCTCCGTCCTCCGGTAAGGTACCATAACGCCCTTCGTCGGGTGCTCTGTGGTACCCGACTGCTGCTTTAACCGGCAGCACTGACATGGAAACCCCATCATTGCAGCTGCAGAACGATTTCTTCCCCGAGCACCACCAGCAGCAGCAGCAGCAGCAGTTCCAGCAGCACTGTAAGTACCAGCACTACTGCAGCAGCGTGCAGCAGCACGAGCAACGCTGCACCTGCAGTAGCTGCACCTGCGATGCGCGCAAAAGCCTCGTCTTTCGCGGGACGTCGCCGACCACTGTGGGAACTTTAAGGACACCTTCGGAAACGTCTTCGAGGCAAGGAGGTTGCCAGTACAGCGTCTGCGAGTTCACACCCTCCAGTCATGGTAGTTCATCCAGGCATCATCAGCAGCAGCAGCAGCAGAAGCATCGGCAGCAGAGAGGCAGCCTGGGCAGCAGCAGCCACAAAGACAGTAACTCCTATAATGAAATAGCCATGAGCAGCTGCAGATACAACGGCGGCGTGATGCGGCCGCTGAGCAACTTGAGCTCGTCCCGCAGAAACATACACGAGTTCGATTCCGAGTCGCAGCCTCTGCAGCCCATCTCAGCCGCAGACGCGTCGGACACTTTGGTCTCCAAGCCGGAGAACAATTCCACCACGCTGATGCCTTACGCATCCGGAGACGGAGGAGGAGGAGGTGGAGGAGGAGGCTGCGGCCACAGTGGAGGAGGCAAATCGGGGAAAAAGAAGAACCAGAACATTGGAGAGAAGCTCGGACACAGGAGGGCCTTGTTTGAGAAGAGGAAGAGGCTCAGCGACTATGCTTTAATCTTTGGGATGTTTGGGATCGTTGTTATGGTTATAGAGACTGAACTCTCATGGGGAGCCTATGGAAAGGTGCGTATCTATACACATGTCGTCCTGCAGAGTTTAATTTAGTATAGCATGTGACAAGACAGGAGCAAGTCAATAAAAAAAAGTGTTATAGAAAAGCACTTTAAATAAGTCTGGGAGCTCACTGCAAAGTGTCCCATGTATAGTCACATGCAAGGCCAAAAGGCCCACTGCTGTCCAACCATGAGCCCTATAATAGTCCAACAAAGATATATCACATGTCAGAATCTGTTGCAGCTACACCTTAAGAAGCTGAATGCATGCTTTTTTTTTCCAGATTTTTTTTATGGGGGCTGGTTTACCACCATATACAATGTTAAGAATTTCCCAGTAAAATAACAGTAAAGAACTGGCAGCAGTTTATGTTACTGTAAAATTAACATTATTATACTGCCGCTGAAATTTACAGCTTTGTACTGTTAATGAAAAATACAGTTTGAACTGTTTGTTTTTTATTAATTTCACAGTATTTTACAGTTAATTTACCGTTTAAAGATACATTATATAGCTGTTTTTCCACCTTTCTTTTACTTACTGATTTGTTTTAATGCACTATTTAGGTTGTATTTTTTACATACATTTTAATAAACATTATTTTTTTGCCTAGATGAATAGACTTAGCAGGTTACAGACATAGGAATAGTCACACTAAATATAATTAAAGGCACTTGTTAGGAAAAAGGCTATAATAGACTTGTTGACACTTTTCCCAAAATGTCTGTGTATAGCTGGCTACAAGCACAGGATGCAAACCATAACAACATGTGAGTGAAGAACAGAGCTAATTCACTGATTTTACAATCATGTACAATGTACAAACCTCACATGTGCAGATCAGGTCCCAGAATTAAAAAAATACTGCATGAAACTGTTACTGATGATACTTTAGACAGTTGATCAGCAGTAAAGTGCTGTTTTTTAAGAATACATTATAGTTCAGTTAAAAAACGGCCTATGAGCGTAATCTAACAGGTTTTCTTTTGTATTAACAGTAAAGCACTGTTTTTAGCAATAACAGGTTAATACTGTTGAAATCCTGCTGTAAATTAACAGCAATTGTTTACAGTGTGGGGCTCACTGCAAAGTGTCCCATGTAGTCACATGCAGGCCAAAAGGCCCACTGCTGTCCAACCATGTTCCTTATAATAGTCCAAAAAGATATCACATGTCAGAATCTGTTGCAGCTACACCTTGAAGAAGCTGAATTATTACTTGCATGTTTTTTTTTCCCCAGATTTTTGGGGGGCTGGTTTACCACCATATAAGAATGTGATTTCATGTCATGATGCTGTGTGTTGTTTGGCTATAGTGTTGTTGCTCTTTTTCCAGGAGTCCCTGTATTCATTAGCTCTAAAATGCCTGATAAGCCTTTCTACAATCATTCTCCTGGGGCTGATTATCATATACCATGCAAGAGAGATACAGGTAATGTTGTCACACTTTTTTCTTATTATCTTAACTGTTGATGTTGTTGAAGGGGTCAGCAGCAACAGTCTGCTGTAACATTTAGTAAATGCTCAATTTAATGTGAAATTAACACAGCCTTTTACAACTTTATAAGATGTCACAAATAGGTTTGTCAGTCAGTGCGTTTTGCAGAAAATTAGAATTTGCAGTTTTATTGATTTGCCAAAGCAAATAACTCATTGTGAAAGCAAGTGTCATATTTCAGTTTCTGTGCAGTGTCTTTATCATAATATGTATCACTCCAAAGTGTCTAATGTTTGTCCATGGCTCCATGTTTTAAATATCAAAACATCTCTATACAGCTCTGTGATTGCATAAATGACAGTAGAGATGTGTTTGGACAGTATAGAGTGATCATCATCATCTTTTGGCGCCCACATTAACAGTCCATTATACATTTTTGATAAGATTTACGAGCTCCTCACAGGACTCAGTGGATGAATATAGATTGCCAGCGTCCCCTGAGATGCTCCAACACTTGGACAGTTTTATGACCTTGCCTCGGAGCATTGTTGCATTACTTACAGGTCTGGCTTCCTGCGCTTCAGCACTTGTGTCTTTGTTAAACAGCTCCAAAATGAATGGTGCCACTTTCTGCAGGGTGGACGTATGTTGCCAGATAGCTTTCATGTATCAGATACTTTCTTTTTTAGTATTAAAAGGGGAAAACTTCACTTGAAAAGAAGCACAACTCAAGCATTTTCTCAAATCTTGAATGGCACCATGTTTAATCGGACGAAAGATGGCAATGGCGATTAAAAAAAGGCCTTTAGCTGAACTGTATGAGCTGATCCAGCTGTTTCCATCTGCTCTTATTTAAGATGAAGAATATGTTTTAGCAGAACTGAAAAATTACATTTGGACAATACATGAGGCTCTCCTCTTTTGCATACAAAGTTGCATTAGCTACAGTATATTCATCAGCCTTGCTGGTGTATTTAGTGCTTACAAGTCCCAGGGGAGAATCAGTCATAGAAATAGCCCAACAGTAAAACGTGTCAGCCCCTTCAGATGTCTCATTGTAAACCTTTCTTTATGAGGGATGATAGAAATGCACATTACCATATTTCAATGCATAACAGAAGTGTTTTCATTTTGCCGGCAGACAGTCTCCCAGTAGCTGTTTATAAATTAGAAAGCATACTGTAAGTTTACATGAGTATCATGTTCATTCTTCCCTCCCTCGGCCTCCACACCTTTTACTTAATCCTCTGTAAATTATTCAATTCATAAACTGAGCTTTTTTTATCCTCCTGCTTGGGCAAACCTTTCTTGATGTTGGATAATGTATTGAGGTGTGATGAATATCTTGCAAAGGTGCATTTGTCATCCCAGCAGGTTTCCATTTAGTGAGTTTTATGTTAAATTGGTAGTGGTGCCTCAGCCGTACTTTTATGGTCCCTGTTCACAACAAACCAGTTAAATGCTTAAGCACTGGATTGTGCTACAGTACATACTTCTGGTCACTCATATATTCTCACTGTCTTGATGCAGCAACACATCTGTATTGATAAATATGGTGATGATAGCAGTTTTTAAAAAGCTTGAAGCCTCTGATCTACACATTAAAAATGGCTGTGAAGCAGTATTCTTTCCTTCACTACAAGCAAGCTGAAAATTTAATTTTAGATCTGAAACAAGCTTTTCTTTCCATTCCTTTAATTGTCAGTAGGTGCACATTTACCCCACAGGAAGGCTGTTTCAAACCTCTTTGATCCAGACTCCTCTGACAGTCACGTCGATACCCAAAAACGTTTTTCACCCGAGATAGCTCTCTTTCTCTTCACGATAAAGATGTTTCTTCTTTTGCTGACCTAGAAAACTTTATTAAGGCAATTGTTTGCCCTAGAGTGGATTACTGCAATGCACTTTTCATCACATATCCCCTCTCCACAATGATTTATATACAACTTATTCAAACGTAGAAGCCTGAACACCTAATTCATCAAGTCCCCCCTTTGGAGCAAAACTATCAGCCGGTTCTTGGAACCTGACTCTGTCTTACTATTTAAATCCAGTTCATAGTGTTTATGTTTCGACTTCCACCACACCAGCTGCTCCTTTGCTTCCCTGCCTGAAGGGAATTTGTGCCTGTTGTTGCTAGTCTGTCATTACTCCTGCAGACTGACATACTGTATGTACTTGCACACATACACACACGCAGACAAATTAATTCTAAATCTATCTTGCTAATGACACACATATGCACACACAGTTGCTCTGGATGTGTGTGTTTCCTTTTGATTTTCTCTTCTGCTTCTTTCATTTGCATCTGATAAAAATTTGATTTGACTTCATATGAATTCAATTTAATTCTATCAGCTCAAATTTTTTATTAGACCCTCCCTGCCATGTCTTTCAAACTTAACGCTGCCCCTAGTTTATAACAGACGCTTACTGTTACAGTAAAAGAGTAATCCATTGATTTAGACTGAATATAAAAAAAGATCAAAAGAACCAGAGATATTGTTTTCTTTTTTATTCCACACATTTGCCTTCCTTGTCACAACCTGCATTACTACATTACCCACAATACAAATGGACCGCAGACAGTTTGATCAGTTATTCAGGTGTGTTACGTTGCGTTCCATTTGCTTCGGTGCTGGGAATGACGTCACACCCGAGTTGACCGCGTTCCAGTACAATAAATCAGAAAACTTAATGGGGTTTGCTCCGGCCAGGTTAGCCATTGTTAGCTATAGTTAGCAATACCAGTTGATAACAAAATGAAAACAGAGGTCTGGTGATAAGCGCACTTCTTTCTAACTCCACGCCCCCAGATTTGTTTCATTTTTTCAACTTGTAGTCGCAATTTATGCACCCAATACGACTGATATCAGGCCATTAAGTAGGCGTTATCTGTCACCATAAGCACCATAGATGGGGGTCAGTAGGGGCCTACTACGTTGTAAAAGTGAAAGTGAAACTTAAAAGCAACACGTTCTAACACGTAAAACCGATTGAAATGTCATGTTTTGAACACAAACAAAAAGGCTTCTTTAGGTTTAGGCAAAACAATAAACTACAACTTCTTTAGGTTTAGGCAACATCACCACTTTTATTTTAGGGAAAAACATTGTGTTTTGCCTTAAAATAACTACGATTCAAAAGTGAAAGCGAAACATAAGGCTTGTGAACAAAAAGAACTACAAACTACACGCTGTTTGTTTCACACATGAATGCCTGTGTTTTGTATCCCATCCATCACCCCATACCTCCACACCATATGGAGTTTCATGCTGTCTATCCTATAGCACCTGACTTCCGCTTCTGCTCCTGTCATAATTACTACGGTCGCTAAAGGTCGCTGTCGTGTTCATTTATATCTTCTTTCTATACCTTCATGTGAATAGATGATAAAAACCTACTAGTGGGTGTAGTAGGCCCCTATTGACCCACATCTATGGTGCTTACAGCGATCGATATCGCCTATTTAATAGCCTGACAACAGTCCAATCGGCTGATTTATTGGACATTGTGCAGCTCCCTCTGGAGACACAAAAGGCAGTAGTACTCCCCAAGACCTGTAAACAGACTTTGATATGTAAAACTGGTCGAGGTCCCCTTTAAGAATCTGAAATCTCTAAACTCAAGCTGATATATTTTGATATAATTTTGTCAGACTTTTCAAAGACATACAACTATTTTCATATGCTGTACTCCCATTGACTAGTAAATAGTGAGTGTCCTTTTAAATCATAGTTTTCTGTCATAGAATTTCACTTAACAAAACACAAGCCAGTAGTATTATCTACATCACACGCTATCTTCTATTGTGTTGTTCAGTATAATGTGATGTCCCTGGTTTGTGACCCCCACGGTCATGACTCTACATGAGCACAGCATGTTTTGGGATATTAGTAGAGTGCTATTTCGAAAGTGCACTTTTCCATGTGAGAAGTCTTTGCTCCTGCAGGGGAAATAGATTATGCATGCACATCCATGTGTACCCACAGATGCCTGTCAGATGCAGAAGCATAAGTCAGGATGATGAAATATTTCCTCACCACTTCTAGCCCCTTAAAACTGATTTACTTGTCAGACTCGGTAAAGACTGTGCCCTCTCGTTTTAATAACAGGAAGTTTTTCCTCCTCAGAGTGACTGAGAACTCAAAAGGTCAGGTCAGACAGGGTAGATGTTGGACACCAGCTGTCATTTGAATTGTTTAGCGATACATTTGCTGTGCTGCAGTGGCAGTGACGGGTGATCTACTGGGCCAAGTGCATTAACAGAGAGAAACAGTGTGTCCATGTTCTGCTAAATGTCCCCAGACTTGTCCCACAATCAGGCCAGGTAATATTAATGTTCAGTCCTCCTTTGTACATGTTGGTGTTGCTCAGTACCTTTTTATACTTCTCCTTCAAACGTTATCGGCCTGATTCAGCCCCAATGATATCTTTTGTTAACAGCTGGCGATCCGCCGGAGGACTTTTTAGACTTTTAAGTTGCTGCGTTGGCAGGCAGCGACTTAATGTACAGCGTGAGTGGAAATGGAGAGGTTAGAGTCTGTAGCTGCTAGATGACTTTGATTTGTCATTGTCGGAGTCGGATATGAGCTACGAGCGGGGAGCTCTCGCTGCTAAGATGGTTGATGAGTTCCCCCTAATTCCCAAAAAGACAGAAAACTGACATTTTTAAAGTTTTCTCTTCCTCTCACATCAAGCGCTCGTAGCCGAGGGGCATTTGTGTTAAGGCCATTGCTGTGTCGCCGTACCTTGTGATGACAGTTCTGCTGAGTTTTCCCAAACTAATGCAAAACGCTTTGGGGGCTGTTCTGTCTTTGATGTGTACTTTTTTGATATAAGTCAGCGCTGATGTTTCACAGTATTACATTTTACAATCTGCAGAAAAGATAAAATAACAGCACATCGCCAAAACTGTGCCAGCGAAGTTAGACTTGGCCATGCTTGTCAGACCGCCCCTGGGTGGTGTGTATGTGTCAGAGATAACTGCAGGAGACGCTCTGCATTTCTCACAGTGAAATCTGTCCTCTACCTGAGACTCCAGACGGGAGTCAGATAACCACCGCTGGCTGGTGACCTCAAAGTTTTCAGTGAACATACAGGCTTTCAAGGGCAGAGACACTCAGCCTCCCAATGAGTTGAGAATCCTAAAAATTATTTATTCATGGCATTCACTCAATTGCATCTGCCTTTAAACATGCAGGTGATTCGAGGTTATTAATTTGTTGGCCGGAGCAGCAACTCTTTAAAGAAAGAAAGATTTATACAAGCTTTTACTTTGGCTCAGGGAGGCTTAACTTTGCTTGAATAGAAGAATGTATATGCAAATGTGAGACTTAATTTCAGAAACAAAAGCAAACTGAATCAGCAACAGTTTCGGATTTACTCAGCAAAGTGGCCTCTTAGTGGCTCACTTTGATATCATAAATAAAGCATTGCATTAAAGTCTAATCGGGCAGAACCTCTCAACCTAATTCACTAATGAGATTGAGCGATTTCATTCCCAGTGACAAGATATATGCTCCCATCTCCACATTACACAGATTAAATATTGAGCCGGACTCCATTAGTTATATTGAGCGTCGTGAAACCAGTAACCAACCCAGCTTAGCAGCGCAGGTGAGCTCCGCTGAGACAGCACAGAGTAGACGCAGGACAGCGGCAGGCGGAGGATGATCTCAGGACTTATACAGCTGTATTGTCTCTCAACCTGTACCATGATGAGCAAGGGGTGTGCACTCTTAGTGATTAGACTGTATTCTGTGTCCATCAGAAGACGAGCTGAGAAGCCAGTGACTGACCAGTGCTGGAATGGTCCTCGACTCGTCCTCGTGGTCACCGTATCAGCTGTTTGTTCTCTGAGATGTGTTGCACAATGCAGGGGCTTAATGTGTGGGCTCTTCTACTTTATTGTCACTGTGAGGATACCATTTTTTTTGGAAAGTGAGGACATTTTGGCCAGGGTTAAGGTTGGAATTAGATTAAGTGTTTGTGTCTGTCCATGTAAAAATAAATGGGTTATACTGGCCAGATTAAAGAGCAAACAATTAAAAAAAAAGTTCACCGAAATTACAAAAAAAACATACTCTGTTTCCTCATTTTTCTATGATTGATTGATTTTATTTATGGATTATCAGACAAAGAAAACAAAAAAATACTTATTTCCAACATGGACCCAAGATGTTAGAAGACAAAGAAAACACAACAAAGCACAAGACATTCAACACTAAACACTAGACAAAAACAATCCTGAAATCCCAAAACACGTCACCACAACTCAAGTATAGTATAAAGGTATCTGGCTATGCAGATAGATTTGGTTTGATTTCCCCAGGTTCGGAGTTATCCTTCTCTGCCTCAGCTCGGCGTGAAGGACATTGTTTCTGGAAAGAAATGTTGCTGTTGAATTTTTAGCCATGCTAGTCGGGCTGTCGGTAGGTCGATCCACCACTTTGGTCCAGACTGACTGTTGGATGGATTTCCATGAAACTTTGTGCACACATTCTCTGGAGGGTGAAGCCTATTGTCTTTGGTGACCCCCTGACTTTTCCTCTAATGCCACCATGAGGTTGATGGTTATGGTTCTGAGTGAAATGTCTCTTTAGATGGATTGCCATGAAATTTGGTTCGGACATTCATGGTCCCCTCAGGATGAATTATTATAACTGTTGGTGATCCTTTAACTTTTAATCCGACGTCTTCATCACGTCAACGTTTTAATTTCTTTAAAACTTTGGCTTATGATCAAATACCTGCAAAACAAAAGGCATTCCTATCACCCTCAGTTGAACTCTGTGTTTTGTGATAGCTAGCAAATGCCAACACACTGAATTAGGATGTCGAACATGTTGAACATTATACCTGCTACACGTCAGCGGTGACCTAAAGGTTAGAGAAGCGAGCTTGTGACGTAAGGTAACATTGTAAGGTTGTCGATTCAATCCCGCAGTCCAGTGGTGAAAGTGAAAAGCAGCATTTTCCCCTCCTTCATTACCACTACTGCGGTGCCCTTGAGAAAGGCCCTTAACCCTTGTCTGACTCACCAGATGTAGACTGTGGGTACAAGCCTGCCATTGGCTGCCTACTTCAGCCAGCATTCTCCACCTCTCCCACTATCTGCGCTATCTATTTTGCAAGGGCACCGTCGCTGCATCCTGGGCTTTGCACTGTCCAAGATCATTTTGATCGGTTTAAAGAAATACAAACATTTCCCCCCCTGTAGCAGAATGATAATGTGTGGAGCCAGACCTTTCTTTAGCGCTGACACAGTGCTGTGGAGATAGGTCTGGCTATGCGAGACTACCTTAACTCCAACCGCTCCAGTGGAGCAGCTCAGTGGCCAACAGATCAGACTGTGGTTGTACTGGACAGCTTCCAAGTGTGAACGTGTAGCCGTGTGAATGTGACCACGGTGTTCCTGCTTTGTCATTGTGACCATGGTAGCATGTTGGTGAAGAGCTATCTCATAATATGGGCAAATAAAACCCAAACTATCTGCATGCCAGGATACCACTATAGTGTTTAGTGAGAAAATATGTTGGGTTTTTTTGTAATTTGGGTGAATTGACCCTTTAAGTAGCTAACTAAATCTGCTTACAATTTCTCCAAATTTGGTCCAACTTGAAACTGAAGTTCCTCTTTGTTGATGCAGTTTGACGTCATCATGGTTTTCTGAGACCATTTGCCCCATAGATACAAAACAACTGTTTTATCTATGAATTACCCCTTCGAAGAACAATTTCTTTCTCCTTTATTTTCCCCCTCCTTGCTGTTATTCAAAGGCAGTATTATAGTTGTTTGGAAGGGTTGTGGGGTGTGTTTGATTTACCTCCTTACTCCTCCTCTGTACTAGGGCTGGGCGATATGGAGAAAATCAAAATATCGCAATATAATTTTGACCAAATACCGATTGATATTGCGACAATATTGTAGGGTTATCTATTGGTGTTTTCACAAAATATTTACACAATGAGATTTTTGATAAATAATCATCAGTAATGTGGATATAATGATTAAGTGGGTAAAGGGAAATAATAAAACAGCTAGAACAGTCTGGTATAAGTTCAGAAAATAACATCACTTATAACTGTAATGGAGCCTTTAAAACCAGGAAAACCCGGATATTATATCCAAAATCTAAGACGATATCTAGTGTCATATCTCAATATCGATATATTGTAATGTTTTATTGACTTGACCAACACAAATAAGATTCAATTGGCCTCTTTGAGCCTCTATTAGTTGTGTCATGATGCTGATTGCCAGACTGCAGTCTTCTTTGCTTTCATTCTTTCAAGACATGTCTCTACTTTCCTTACTTGCTGTGTTTAAATTATTTGTCAGCCTCCTGTAACTAATTTAAACGTGTCTGTTTTTAGGTCAGCCTCTCTTCCTCCGTATCGTATTGTGACATGATTTAAAACACACAGCATAGTTTCCTCCACCTCTCTGTCATAACTGCTGCTTCTGCTGCTAGCATGGAATATTTGATGCTCTGAGCTAAAGGGCCCTTGAGTATTGTATTTCAGGTCATCCATTACCATAATTGCTTTTACCCACCAAGTAGGCTTTCCTTATGCAACCTGCGTGTAAATGTTTAATTACATTGTTTTGAGGTAACAAACTTTGTAACTGCTTTTGACAGGCTGGGTTTGTTGTTTAAAATGTAAAATAAAACGCTGCTTGTGCTGTGTGTCCAAACAATAGATTTAGCCGCTTTCAGAGCTCTAATTCTGTAAGTAAGAAACCGTAGCAGAGCGGAGTCACAGCTTGTGTTTCCGTGTCTACATTACACTCAGTTGGAAAGCCGAACAAGACGAGCTGTGGTTAGAGTTACACACTTCTCTGACAGATGTCAGTTTGTTAAAGGAGCTCGGTGTCGCTCATTTGATATGAACAACTGCCTCTGAAAATTTAATTTGTGTGTTTTCAGTGTTTGGGGGGAACTTTGATTGTAGCCTTTAAATAAATATAAATGAGCTGCGGAGGCTTTATGGGTCAGTTGTACCGTTTGTTCGGGGACACGTGTTAGCTGTAGCTTGTTCTGTTTTTGTTGTAACATGCCAGCTTGTTGACAGTTTGATATTTCTTGTACAGTGGCTGGTGGACATATAATTGGCTCAGAAGCTATAATAAGCACGCTGTGTTTGCTGTTGTGGGTTCAGTGAAGGTTGTGTGATAAAGCGGAGCGAGCGGCTGCAATGTCAGAGTGCCTTCAAAGCTGTCAAGCTTTATGTGGAGCATTCATGTATGTCTGTGAGAAAAGTGGCAGTGCACCATGTTATCGATGTGCTTTATTTGTCCTTGAACGTGCTGATTAGGCGCTTTTATTTGAGAAATATGACTACTTCAGCAATTCAATTTTACGTAAGATATCACTGCAAAATTTACAATCTAGGTCACTGATCCCATTAGCCCTCCGGGATTGGGACAGTTTTTACTGCCATAATGAGAAGTTCCAAATTAAACTAAATGGAGAGTTGGCAAGATGCCGAGTCAGTGTGTGTTAGATATTATGAACATCTTATTTCTTATGGAATTAAAACCTTGACTTTTTAAAAGCGCAAGACCAGGCGGCAAACTCCTGTTCTGAAAAGGGAAACCAATGCTGAAGTGCCTTCAACTTGCATTCTTTCTAACAACCAGCAGGGGGCGACTCCTCTGGTTGCAAAAAGAAGTCTGATTGTATAGAAGTCTATGAGAAAAAATTAGCCTACTTCTCACTTGATTTATTACCTCAGTAAACATTGTAAACATGAGTTTATGGTCTCAATCGCTAGTTTCAAGTCTCTGTCCAGTCTGGGAGTTGTTTTTGTCTTACAACTTTAACCCTTTCACATTGTGTTTTCAGTTCATGAAAGTTAATTGTGACATTTTGGTCGTGTTCGGTTGTACTTCACCCTCTCGTGTCACTTCGGGTTGCAAAAAAAGCAAGATGGCAACAGCCAAAATGTCAAACTTGAGGCTTCAAAACCGTTGTCCACAAACCAATGGGTGATGTCCCGGTGACTACATCCATTTCTTATATACAGTCTATGAGCAAGACCCAACCCAGGGTTGTTGATATTTGGTTCGGACCCTCCCTTTGACATTGACAAAATTGCAACACCCATCCACCTTTAATTTCTCAACTCAACTCTGATTTCAAGCTTGATGGAACAAACCTGTGTACAGAGCCTGAATCGCATGTTAGGAGTGGAATTAGCTATTTGGTTGGCTTGTGAAAAAACGGCACGTTGTTTAGATAGATTATGTTCAATCCCTAATAACTATAAAGATCTATATCTACTGTGTCTGAAAACTGACATATTGACGCCAACAGAAACCATAAGGCAAAAAAGCCCTGATACAGAGACATGATTGTTGTCCTCTGCATATAACGTATACCTTTACGATCCATGTCGCACAGAAAAGGCATCTTTTGTCGTAATTTTTTAATATATTTATTCAAGCTTGTTTCACAGTAAATGCTGCAAGAAAAAGATGCAATTAAATATAATCCTGGGCCATGAAAGAATTATTTTTACCACCCTCCTTTCTGCACAAATTAAAAAATACACAACCCTCTGCCTTTTCTGACCCCTAATAATTTTTGTACGATCCCTAAATTTGAAATATATATTAAATTCTTCAAGGGTAATGCTGGCAGGTATTTGTGGAGTTGGGGGAAAAAAAGTCACTGAAAATCCAAACTGCACAGTTTGAATATCAAATATGAGCTGAGCTGAAGGATGAACCGACCTGTGCACAATCCTGTTCTCAGAGATGCTAGACTGTAAGCAGAAACATTGTTACCGTATGTGCATGTTTTCATTTTACATCCCGAGAAGTCACCAGACACAGTATAACTCATTACTTAGCATATTAAGGAGGTGTCCGCCAAAATATAATCATGTGCAGTTTTTCTTTTCTCTCCTTTAGCGAGGTTTCTGCTCTCGTGGCAACAACAGCCGCCAGGAAACCTCGTAGCTTGTATTTGCTGACAGCAACATTTTGTGAAACATCTATTGCCAGTTGTGACGGCCGGTAGGCAGGCAGAGGACCTTGAGGTGATTGAGTGGAGAGAGCAGGAGCAGATGTGGAGGAATATCAGTGTGGCGTGTCAACAAGAGGGATTATTTGACAAATGTAGGGGAAGCTAATGCAGTTTGATAGTATTTAATCTGCAAACATGAAACTCAGAGAGAGGAGTAAGATTGAGAGAGTGTATCTACGACTGAAAGCATGACCACTGTGAGCGAGCGGGCGAAGGCGGTCATGGGCTGAGCCATTAGTTCAGGGTGAATACACTGAGCAGTGAATCTTCTGGCCGAAGATAACCGCAGATTGGATTGAAAGTGATGAGGAGAAAGGAGGGGATGAACAAGAGGAGGGAGCAGCAGCAGAGGTGACCATGTGAGGAAGCTGCTGTATATGACGGAGGACAGGGCGGAGAAGAGTGATGAGGGGTGTTGAAATCCACCCACACTGAAGTCCCCAGCGGAACGGCCTACCTTCTGGTCGGGGTGGCCAGGCGATCAGAAGCTAATGCTAATGTGGAGGCGGCAGATGTTCTCATCAGTAGTTTAAAATGCATCCTGCATGCTGCTAATGTAACACTTATTTTGTAATGTTTTTTATTCAAGGAGCCTGAATGCAGAGAGAGAAACAACAGAGTCATTTTTAGTGGAGACATGTGGAAACAGACAATTTGGCCTAAAAACCACGTACTTTACATTCATTCTTGCCATTTATTGTTGAATTTTAGATCCCAGTGCCCAATGTGATGTTCTCAAATGTCTTGTTTTGTTCAACCAAAAGTCAAATACACAAAGATATTCAGTTTATTATGACATATGAGAAAGAAAAGCTTTTCTCGTCTGAGAAGCTGAAATCAGCAAATCTCTGGCATGTTTTCACTATTTTTAGTTAAAACGTGACAAAATAGTTGCTGACTATTTTTCTGCTCATCGACTAAACGATTATTTGACTTATCATTTTAGCTCTAATTTCGAGTAACTGTATACCTTCCAGACAGCCATTGTATTGCATCCATTTTACTTTAAAGGTACAGTGTGTAGGATCTGGCGGTATCTAGCAGTGCGGTTGCAGATTGCAACCAACTGAAACCTCTCCTGCGTGCCAAGCACGTAGAAGAACTACGATGGCTGATGCGAAAACACGAATGCTCTTCTCTAGAGACAGTTGTTATAAGAGTAGCATAGGTCATTTGGAGGAGACACAGTGCTTAGTTTGTGTGTGTGTGTATGAGGGACGTGAATGGTGAAGTGACGGTAGCGAATGACGGTAGCGAATGACGGTAGCGAATGGCGTTATCGTCTCCGGCCCAAGCAGGAAAAGATAACAGTGTTTGGTTTGTCCGTTCTGGGCTACTGTAGAAACATGACTGCCGGCTCTGTGTAGAGGACCCGCTCATATGTTGATATAAACGGCTCATTCTAAGTTAAAGCAAACGCACAGTTCTTATTTTCAGGTGATTATACACTAAAGAAAACATACTTATTCGTATTATATTCCATTTCTGCTAATAGATCCCCTAATTGTTACACATTGGTCCTTTTAATATGGAATTCAAACTTGAGAACGCTCGAAGCTTGAGATAGGTAATAGCAGGGATTACAGAAATGAATAGAAACAAATGACTACCTGCAAGAAGGACAAACACATGAAAACATATAAAACACTGTGGTATTCTTTGAAAAAAATATGCAGAAAAACAAAGGCATGATATCTCAGTGTTGCAGCCTTGATCAGATAGCCCAGTGCATATCTGAAGGGCATTTTTGGCCTTGAAACAGTGTAGCGTCCTCCCCTTATCTATCAGTTCATATCATATCAGTTATTTATTATATTCTTTCCTTCTCCAAATGCTCTTTTGAGCACAGCGACTTGGAAATTATACTCTGGAAAGTGGTCAAAAATAATGTATAATGTATATCATTTGTCATAAATAGGCAACAACACTGGGGAAAAAACTGCTAGGGTCTTTAAAATATGTGACTAAAAAATAAGATTTAATGACTCAAGGCTATTTGTGACTTATTGTTTAATGAGGTTTAATGATTTCCTGTAGCTTGCAATGTCACCATGATGGAAATGTTACCCTCCGTCACCCTCACCGTGCCCTTTCCTTGCAGTTATTTATGGTGGACAACGCGGCTGATGACTGGAGGATAGCCATGACATATGAGCGCATCTTCTTCATCTGCCTGGAGATCCTGGTGTGCGCCATCCACCCCATCCCAGGGAACTACACCTTCACCTGGACGGCGCGCCTGGCCTACTCCTACGTGCCGTCCAAGACGGATGCAGATGTGGACATCATCCTGTCCATCCCCATGTTCCTGCGGCTGTACCTCATCGCTCGTGTCATGCTGCTGCACAGCAAGCTCTTCACGGACGCCTCGTCCCGCAGCATCGGTGCGCTCAACAAGATCAATTTTAACACGCGCTTCGTGATGAAGACCCTCATGACCATCTGCCCCGGCACCGTGCTGCTGGTCTTCACCATCTCGCTGTGGATCATCGCTGCGTGGACTGTGAGAGCTTGTGAGAGGTGCCTGGATCAGTTTCTCACGCTATGCGGCACTCCTCAGCATGAAACATAAATAAGGCATAAAAATAGATAATGTACACACTTCATATAGCTGAGCATCAAGACAGAGGGATTTACAAGGAAATATTAAAGCAGTACACACATTTAATCATATGTACATTAATACATTGGGGTTTTTTTTTCTTCTATTTAAAAAGAAAAAAAGAGAATTAGTCATAAGGTGTAGCTGGAGTGCATCGGGTAGATGAAGGTTGGTCAACCTATTGCATTTATTATTTATTACAGGTACCATGACAACCAGGACATAACCAGCAACTTTCTAGGAGCCATGTGGTTGATCTCAATCACGTTTCTTACCATTGGATATGGGGATATGGTCCCGAACACATACTGTGGGAAAGGAGTCTGCCTCCTGACTGGCATCATGGTGAGAAAAACAGACTGCAGAGTGCTCCAGGTTTTTTTCGCCAGTCAATATTTCTGATATTGACAGAGAGCCTTATTATTTGTGTGAACATTCTACTAATATTTCATAACTGGAAATAAGTAAAAAAATCCACGTTGTATATTTGTGCCTGTCCATTCTTGTTATTTCAGGGTGCTGGCTGCACTGCCTTGGTGGTGGCTGTGGTGGCAAAGAAACTGGAGTTAACCAAAGCTGAAAAACATGTCCACAATTTTATGATGGACACCCAGCTAACAAAAAGAGTAAGTGAAAGTCCGCATTCGGTTATTTTGACATGACAGATATCACCATTCTGCATTCTTGACTCAGATTAGAGATGCAATACCGAACCGTAAAACTGTACAAATGTACAAACCGAACTGTGGACTTGTTGAGCGGCACCACTATTAGATACAGGCCAGCTAATTATTTGATGAGTTGCCAGAGACATAGAAGAGGCAATTATCTGAACATCGGCCTACTTGACCATTAAGTAGCCTGCTTTATACATATATAAAATCAGTGTTTTGGCTTCATATATTACAGAAATATAATTCACCACTACAATGTAGAAATACGATTCATTACTATCAATCAATCTATCTATTTATATATTTTAGAGTTCAATTAAGGCTGTCAAAGATAACACGATAATAACGTGTTTACACTAATATGTTTTGACGCCGCTAATTTCTTTAACGCATTAACACAATCGATCTTTCGGAGGTTGTAGCGGGCCTCTTTTAAAGCTAGAGAGACTAGCTTGTCGAGAAGGGGTGCTAAATAACGCTCCAAAGTTACACTCAATTTTGGCGAGGAAAAACTGGCATGGCCATTTTCAAAGGGGTCCCTTGACCTCTGACCTCAAGATATGTGAATGAAAATGGGTTCTATGGGTACCCACGAGTCTCCCCTTTACAGACATTCCCACTTTATGACAATCACATGCAGTTTGGGGCAAGTCATAGTCAAGTCAGCACACTGACACACTGACAGCTGTTGTTGCCTTTTGGGCTTGAGTTTGCCATGTTATGATTTGAGCATCTTACAATCGGACAATATTTGTCACTTTTTTATGTTGTTAATTGATTTCCAATAATAAATATACTCATACATTTGCAAAAAGCAAGCATATTTGCCCACACCCATGTTGATAAGAGTAGTAAATACTTGACAAATCTCCCTTTAAGGTACATTTTGAACAGATAAAAATGTGTGATTAATTTGCGATCAATCGTGATTAACTCTGGACAATCATACGATTAATCGTGATTAAATATTTTAATCGATTGACAGCCCTAGTTCAATTACATTATAAATTATGTTTTTCTTCTCCCTATAATGTGCAAACCATGGGCTTGTTGAACGGTTGCACAACTAACTCATATGTTCCCTTTTTTTGCACTTTAGGTGAAAAACACAGCTGCGAATGTTCTCAGGGAGACGTGGCTCATCTATAAGAACACCAAACTGGTGAGAAAGATGGACCACGCCAGAGTCAGGAAGCACCAGAGGAAATTTCTCCAAGCCATTCACCAGTAGGTACCCCAAGCCTCCCTGACCTCACCCCTCATGTCGGTCTAATGCTGTTTTATCCCGCAGTGTGTTCACTTGACTTAACCGATGCAACACCAACCTGAAAATCTGACTTGTTTGACACCTGTAGCAAAAAAGATGTGCTCATGTTATTGAAGGATGTTGTACTTGTTTCACCTGACTTTAAATTTGCAGATGTGATAATGCATCCTTTCCATTTATATCAATAACCGTATGAATTGTCAGTATGACAGTTGCATAATTTATGTGTAAAATGGCATTTTCTCTGAATGAGATTTGGGGGGAAACGTCCCCGAAGGCTTATTATGGAAATAGTCCTCAGTTTTACAGAAGTATTCCTGAAACTAGTTTTACCTTCAAATATTCTCTAGTTACATAATTCACAGCAGTATGATATTGATCTCTCTCTCTCTCTCTCTCTCTCTCTCTCTCTCTCCCTCTCTCTCCCTCTCTCACCTTTTGCTGTCAGACTGACTCGTGTGTTTCTTTCGTTGTAAATCAGATGTCAGACTGACCTCGGGGCAGACGCATGTGGGTTTCTACTTTACTAGCTGCTGGTCAGACACTTACCTGTCAGCTAGTCTTTTAGTGAGTCCCACAGGACTCCCCGAAGTGCTATCTAACTCCAAAGCAGTATTGATTTTAGCCTCACTTCGCTCTTGTTTTTCTTCAACCTACAGTGCTTACAAGCACATACAGTCTGTGGCTTCTCTCTATAGCTGGCAATCAACTCGCTGCTTTATTAACATAAGTAACCAGCAATGATTTTGTTGTTATGCAGCTTGATGCTCAAGTAAAATGTCCCCTGTTTGTATGTTTGTTTGCTTTCAGTGGTTTTATGTATGTATATGGGTCTTTGTGGTGTGCAACTTTGATTTGCTCATGAATCTTTTGAACATACATTTATGTTTGACACTAGGATGTTTAATTACAAGGTAGAGAGGTTAGAGAAATACACACAAGCTGTCTGCTGCTGCTGCAACCCGCATCCAGATTTGTGCCGTTTCATAGCATTCTTGTCGTGGTTGCTTTGTCGAGTCATTATGTCCTTGCCGTCGCATTTGCAGCGGCGATGACAGCGTCTCATGTCCACCTCCTGTTCTCTAGGACAGCCTAATAATGGAAATCCCTCGGAGGTAAAGTTAAATCGAACCAGATTCTGTGGGAGAAAAAAGGCACGTCTAGCCCTGTGTGCAAGGACAGCTACTCAGCATGGTGTCAGCGTCCTCCCGTCGCACCTTTATCTTCCTTCTGTTTTGTTCGCGAGGTGTTCACAGGCCTTATCTTGGAGGGTTTAAAGTATTGCCTGTAGGTGAGATGAATATAGGGCAGGAAGCAGCCTGACAGCAAGCAGATCGCTCGGGCGGAGGGTTGGAAAAGGCCTACAGCCATCCTTGACCTGTCGTGAGGCGATAGCAAACATCAAATCAGATATCATTGTGCCTGTTTCCTCTGGTCAAAGCTGCAAGACAGTGTGAGAGACTTTTCACAGAAGTCTTCATCCATCTCTGTAAGGGATGTGAGGTGTAAACAGTTGTTGCCATAGAGGCTTTGAGGCGATGTCTGTGTCGGTGAATGTTTACAGGAAGTTTGTTTTGATATACCGTATTTCTGATAGTGTGGAAAAAAAGGGGATTAGACTCAGAGAGTAAGCAGAGCTGCAGCTACCGGAAACACAGAGAGATAACACGCTGTTTGCAGGAAGAAAATAAGTCATGAAAATTTGTTGCTGCTGCTCAGAGGTTGAGGTGACAGCGTAGTGATGAGGGTTCCAGCAGCTGCAGATTTTTTGCCATCTGAATATGTTTATCTGATGTTGTAATAATTCATTTGTCTACTTCATGTTTCCTTTTTTTCCTGTTTGTGTCGACACAATGCAATAGAGCTCGAAAGTAAGTCTTCGCCTCACACGTAGATACAGACCTGTTGTGTGCATGCTAACGAGAGCTTGTCCTTGAACCCAATTATGTGACTAAAAAATTACACTCCCTCATTTGATAAGTGAAATTCATGCCACGAAAAATGTAGCTTGCCAGATTATTGCCAGATTATTTCATTTAAACTGCTACAAAAGGTTTTTTATTAGATGTCTGTTCAACTCAGTAGCATGTCAATTTGACACATTAGTCTCACATTTATTTCATTCAATCTTCAACATTTTGCAAAACAGCTTTAGCACAAACATCTTTCTACATGTTATTATTGAGTAGACCCACGCTGCACTTTGTAAACACACCCACAGATGCATATTGAGTGAATTTCAATTATCGGTGATGGAGGGTGTTTTTCTTTCCATTTCTGCATGGATGTGATGAGAATTTGATCTTTAATCAGAAAGCCACTGATTAAACTCCAATCAACTGTGCTTTCACGTACCGAAGGATGACGACTAGAGCTCTACAGGACACAGACCTGCAGTAGCACAAGTATATAACTTATTTAAATGTCCCTCAAGTCATGTTATACAACTCAGCAGTCATGCTCATACAGATCAGGGCTCGGGGTCATCTTTCGGCGTGTGGAACCATTGTTACGCCTGTTGCTACATTTGCAGCCACATTTCCTCCCATTTCGCGGTTGGATGACGCAGTAGCAGAGACGCTGATCTGGTGTTATCATGGCTGCTGGACGGCATAATAACACGGAAACACAGCCGTCATGCATTTAAGGAGAACGAACAGAGTTAGACACAGTATAAACACTCCTGAGGTTATTTGGATGGTGCAGTTTATCACACCACCGTGCAAACAAATGTCTTACAGTATGTTTCAGGCCATTACAGCTGTTAAGTCAAGTGTATTAGTGCAGTCACACCATCCCCCTTTGGGAACACTGTCCCTTTCCATCCACAAGGTTGAAGTGGGAATCATAGCAGGAGGCAGGACAGTGAGTGCTTGTTAGCTCAGAGATCAGAGGAGTGGAGAGAGTGACCCGAGAGGAAGGTCAGGGCGAAGCCTCCGAGCAATCCCAGTTTAAGCCCAAGAGGCTGCGACTGTGACCGACAGCATGAAGCTGTCAGCAGGGACAGGAAAAAAAAGATGCACAGTGGTCACCCTGTGTCCAATACGCTGAAGAGAAATTGGCATTTCTTTCTACAACGAGGTAAAGGGAGGTCATGACAAAGAAAGCAAGTCGAGAGGGTAAAAAATATGGTGCAGCACTAACAGAGATTGCCTTAACTGATTTAGTGGGGTATTAAAAAGCTTAGCGTTGCCGTTTTCCCCTGATGAATAGCAAGCAGATTTAGAGTGCCTATTGAGAAGGAGAAATGCCCATGAGGAGTGATTGACTGGGGGAAGGAGACACATAGAATATAAAAGGACAGGGCAAGTGGGCTGGCTCGTCCTGACCTCGAGCTTCGACCCCATCTGAAAGCTATTGGTCATCCAACTGTGAAATGTATAATTTTAACAGGTCTTACATCAACTGCAAAGTCATTTAACATTGAATATTATCTTCCATCATTTTAGACATCTTCGTTTTTTCTTTCATTTAAATACATGAATAATAAAAGTGCAATAGTATCCTATTCTCTTTAGAGTCTGCTCTGTATGAAGCATTTCGGACGCCTTTCCCTTGCCTGTAGTTTCCTTTAGTGACTCCCGTGGCACCCTCTGTTGGTCTAACCCGTCATCTTCGCTCCACATCTGCCTGTCTGCAGGAAACAGAGAAATGATCCCGCATTGCATGAGAATGGGTGCATCTCAGCTAATTAACCGACTAGCCCCCCCCCCCCCCCCATTCCCCATGGGTCCCTTAAATCCCTTCTCGATCTTCATCACCGTTTGCCTCCGATTCACACACAACCTTATAATCACCTCAAACTGCATTCATGCCTCAGTTAGTTATAGGTTTGTTTTTGTATTATTTTCAAAAGTCTGAAACGTAGGCAAACTTGCCGTCGAGATGCTATTCTGTGTATTGTGCCCAGTTTAATTTAGCATGCGTGGGTGATTCTGGAAGAAAAAAACAACCTCTTTAATATCTTGAAACCACGTGTGGTCGACACTCTACAATACTGCACAGTTGCTGTTTTTGAGCCCCCCGAGAAGATGAGTAAAACCAGGCTTCAGAAGCCTAATTAAACAGGAGGTGTGAATTATTTAGGCATGTTGTATGAAGAAGGCAAGTTATATTTTTTTGCAGACTTGCAGACTGTAACTGGAAAATTATGCCTTTTTTGACTTTTTTTGTGTCATTTTCTATTCAGGGCAGTTCCTGTCTCCTAGTTTAAGCGGCAAACTTAATTCATTTTTCTCAATTCTGATGCCACATGTTTTTTTAATGTTTGCATTGGAAAGTCTCAAAAGAAAAACGGTCCACAAATGTGCAGATTGCTGCTCTCAAAAGATGAAACTTTAGTCTCTATCCTTACATAAAACAATGTTTGATAACTGTGGCTTTTGAGTGACTAAATAATTCATAAACTTAAACAGAGAAAAGTTGGTTTAACCAGAAGGAGAACTTTAAAGATATAACAGTCGTCTCAAGTAGCTTTCAGACTTGAGTGGTTTGAGCCCTCTTCATTCCTTTATTATGGTTATACCCTTACAAAAAAAGAAGTTTATTCAAGTGTGCTATTAGTATACTTCTTTTAAACTTAAAATTAAGAGAGTACGCATTCAGTTTACTTTTTATGTACTTATCAGAGATATACTTAACAAAGTTATACTTAAGTATCCTTAGCTTATACCGACAAGTATACAGAAAAGTCTAAGTATACTTGGCTTATACTGAAAAGTATACATAAAAGTATAAGTACATCTGGCTAAGTACTATGAGTTCACTTCAAGAAAACTTACAAGTTCACTTGCAGTACAAACTATTAAACTAGTAGTTTTCTGAGTATACTTTAAAGTGTACTTTCATAAACTTAAAAGTGGGCTACAAGTAAATAACTAGTAAACTAACAGTATACCTATAAATTCACTTGTAGTATAGTTCATATTATAGTTGCAGTACAAAATACAACTTAGATTGAAAACTAGATGTGTACTCAAAGTTTGCTACTCTTACATTTAAAGTATGTTTAAAGTATACTTTAAAAAAAAGGGGGCCAATTTAGTCCCAAGAAGTATTGAAGTAGTACACTTACAAGTATACTACTAGTACATTGATATTAGTATACTTATTACATAAAGTATACTTGGGAATATACTTGAACTATTCTTAAGTCTACTTCTTCAAACTTGAAGTATACTTCTTTTGTGTAAGGGTATGTACTGGTTGAGTAGGACGTAGAGCAGCTCTCCCCTTTCTGTGGTCTCTTTTCCACGTGCATGCAGCTCAACCAAACAGACTGACCCCTGCATTCTCTACACACATCCTGTGCATGTCCTATAGGAGTGCTCTTCTCCGTGTGTATGCCTTGTGTGTGCACAAATTTAATGACAAAACTCTGATAGCGTTAATTTATTGGGTTCTGAATGGTCTTGTGTTCAGATTGAGAAGTGTTAAAATGGAGCAACGCAAGCTGAATGACCAAGCAAACTCACTAGTGGACCTTGCTAAGGTAAGCTAGTCTACTGCTGCATTGCACATTAGGACACACAACTATCCTGATAAGTTTCTCTCCTTTTGTGTGATTGCAATGCATGCTAGTTCACTTGCTGAATTAGGTGTGTGTTTTCTGATGTAATCAAAGTCTACAGGTGTCAAATAAACAGACAGGCTGCTCACAGGGTGATTAAAAACAAATCTGTGTGATGCTTCTGGTTGTCTGCTCTCACCTGAGATTCTGATCTTTTTGGGTTTTTGAAATAATAACATTTTATTTCACAGCGTAAATTGCTACCCCGCAGGAAATTTACTGAATGAGAGCAACGAGAAACCCCTTTGTGTGTCTGTGCCGTTTTTTTTCACTTTCTCTGATGTTTGTCTCCAGATGCACTAAACAGGAGTTGACAAACCTCAGGGAAAGACCAGGCAGCGCGCCAGCCTGACACAGCAGAAACAGTAACCTGGGAAGGGAGACACACTGTGATCTGATGATTCAGCCAGAAGTAAAGGCAGAGAAAGAGAGGAGAGAGAGGCAGAAAGCTCTGACATTCAAACGTACATTAGAGCACAGTCAAACTGGATCCAGGCCAGCGTGTCATGAAAGGTATTAGCCTAGTTAATATGCCCCGATCACCTCGCGCTGTAAAACGGCAGCGAGAGTCGGGACGTGACATTGAATATGAGGTGGCTTAAAGCCAGTGGCACTCAGCTGGATCTGTAATCGCTGTTATACAAGTCTGTTGCCATAAGAGGGCAGAGTAGCATCAGTCTCCTCCTCTCAGTGGAAAGATGGAGCTAAAAAGAGCTGTACATATCATTGGCAGCTGCATCGCCACTGCAGTGCAATGTGAAATCCCTCAGATCACAATGTATCCCCTTAACTCATTATCTCCTCCACAGTCTAATATGGGACGTGGTTTTTCATTTTATGTGGCTTAAGTGATGCACTGAATGTTGTTTCCCTCCGCAGAATTTGCAAAAATTGCTCACTCAAGCTGCTGTTTGAAACAATCTCCTCTCCCTCTTTGTCTCACTCACTCGTCCAGAAATGGGTTGATGGTGTCAATTATCTATAATAATGGCATATAGCCTCCTCTTGCTCCCTCAGTTTCATCCTCTATTTATGATATTTGTTCCCTCGTGGTTTCTTTTCTTGGTCTCTGGCATTTCATACCATCACTTTTTAATGTCTTCATGATTTACAGATGAGGCCCCAGACTTGGGTCAGTTCAGCTCCACATGCAATCAATTTTGTATTCAAAGGAAGGATTACATATGTATAAGATAATATATTCAAACATTTAAGTATTTGGTTCTATACACGAACTGTGTGAGCTGCTGACAAATCTACCCGTGGCAACAAATCAGGGATTAAATTAGTGTTGACGTAAGTAAAACAACACAGTGAGACCCTTGTCTGCACTATAGCCATCAGGTTGAGCGGTGTCAGTGCTACTTTAGCTCCCACTGATTCACATAAACAACCTATCCCATTATCCCCGCCTCAAATCAGAGGAGGACAAGGTAAGTGATGGATGGCATCGCCTCCGGGCTGCCAGGGATTATTAGTCCTCCACTGAATAATACGTCAGAAAACCGCCCTCCGGCAGCATCACCCACCACACCTCGGCCCAAATGTGACATGGATTTCTTTAGTGTGTTGTTGACTATTTCTGAACCTCAGGAGTTACAAAGCAGGAGCTACAGGATATTTTTAAAGGTCCGTGAACAGATGTGTTGATGCATCCAAAGAGCAGAAAGCATCATGCAAACTCAGCAGGCACCTTTCCTGTCTCCTCAAGGTCACAGGCTGATGTAATCTACTCTGCATGGCATGCATGAAGTCTTGTAAACTGGTCATATAAAATCTACCCTTCTCAGCCGGTCTTTAACGGAAAATTGCTCTCAAGGTTGATGTTCCCCTGACCTTTTTTAATGTGGAATTTACTCTCCTCTCGCTGGGAAACTGCAGCCAACAAAATGGATAACATAGACGCCATCATAGTACGATAACAAAAGCATTTACTTTAACTTGCAAAAATGTCAATTTGGCTGAATTTCCATGCTGACTACTGATATTTCTCTATCCACGCATTTTGTGTTAGATGCTGAGATGATAGGATAGGTTTACTCTTTTCTCAACTTTGTCATCAACAATACCCACATGCCTCTATGTACATTGAAAGACTTTTTTCCTCTTTTTAAAGCAATTTCATTGTAAGTG
Organism: Sebastes umbrosus; assembly: GCF_015220745.1. NCBI lineage: Eukaryota > Metazoa > Chordata > Actinopteri > Perciformes > Sebastidae > Sebastes > Sebastes umbrosus. The sequence goes on from NC_051287.1 coordinate 19,874,463, forward strand.
TTGGGGGACAAAGTCCACTGTTGTTCAGTGCACAAATATTATAATATTTATATAATATTTCAATGTTCAGTCAAAACCAATTTGAGGCTTCAGCAGTCTGAGTCTGTCACATTAAAGCCGCCCACACATGATCAGTGGTAAAATCGCTCTGCACTTGCTGGCCATTGTTTTCCTATGGAGAGAGTGGTGCCGCCCGACAAGGCAAAAGCACTACCCTTGGCGGGCGCTCCACTCGAAATCGCCAATGAGCGCTGCGCTCAAAGTTCAACTTATTTCAACTTTGACCTCGACTGCCGCTGACCTCTCAAAGTGCAATCAATGAGAACAGCTGCAACTGTTGTTGTTACCTAGAAACAGTGAATGGCATTCCCTGTGCTCTTTTAGATGACATATTATTCCTGTTGCCTCTGCGAGTCTCTGCGCCCTACCTCGCAGTGAGTGAAGAGCAAATTTCTTATCATGTGAAAGCAGCTTAAGTGGGTATCTTCCAAAGTTATTCTGTTCTTAGTACAAAATTCCCTCATTGTGTTACTTTCCCTCCAGTGTAGCTCAGTAAGAAAATCCTGTCCATTGATGCATGAAAAGGAACTAAAAAGACTGTATCTTTGGCAGATACCCACTTGATTTATTTAACTCAGACTGCTGAAGCCTCATATTGGCTTCAACCGAACTTTAAAATGACTGTGGATTTTGTCCCCCATCACTTACATTGAAATCGCTTTAAGGCTCAGACACACCAACTTGACATCAAAGAACTAGCGGAGACGGAAGCCACCAGTTGCGTCGCCTCACATCTCCTTTGTCTTGGCCAAAAAGTTGCACTCAAACACACCGCACAGACTACAGCCGACGGCCAACTACCACGTACGTTCTGCTCCTGCGTGAGAGGAAATAACTATCCCTACCAGCAGGTCGCGGTAATCTGTATTTGTCTTTCAAAAAGGGAAACCAGAAGACCAAGGACTGCAGCTATACAAGTCATTGTTATGATACGTACATGAAACAAAGCAGCGTTTGCCGACCATTTTCACACTCCTCTCTCTCACCACTTAGCTTCATTTCAGACGGCTATGTCGCTGTGAAAATATTGTGTATTGAGTGATCAGATGAAGATGAAAAATGAGAAGAGTCTTCTGTGTTTTTCCCTCTGGACTTTACTCGTTGGTTTGCTTTCCTCACTTCCGTTTCTCTTCTCATGCACTGATTCGTTTAAGCTGAACAGCCAATCAGAGTGATTTCTCTTCTCCGCCGCCGATTCAACATGCTGTATCGGCTAAAAAAACTCTGACACGGCAGACTAGAGCCAACGGTGCAGGACACGACGAAAAAACTAGGCCGACGGACGCTCACCAACAGCCGACCGTCGGCTTGGTATGTCAGGGCCTTGAGAGAGGGATCTCTTTGCTGCCAGTACAGAGAGGAGGAACAATTGCCACGACCATTAATGCTTTCAATGTACATATGGGCATGTGAGTATTGTTTTCAGACAGACTTGAAAAAATGTGAACCTATCCTTTAATTATTTTTGTGTGAGACAATTAACAGTTGTTTTTTCTTCTATTATTTAAAGTCTGACCAGAATGTGTTGAGAAAGTGAATCTCTTAATCTATTTCCTTTCCTCTCTCTTTCAGAAGGAGCTCTTTCAACTGTATATTTATTGAAGTATTAAAGAAGCCTGTGTTTTTATCTGTATATTATCCTGTGTGCTAATAATTGATACATACAGTATTTCCAGGTTATCCATCAAAAATAACACCACATTTGGAAAAGGATCATTGTTAAGTGTGTTTCCTCTCCCCTCTTCCAGACTCAGAACATCATGTATGACATGATATCGGACTTAAATGAGCGAGGAGAGGACATGGAGAAGAGGATCGCCCTGCTGGAGACAAAGCTGGAGACTCTACTGAGTAACTTGCAGGCTCTGCCGGGACTCATCAGCCAGGTCATCAGCCAGCAGCACAGGGACTTCCTGGAGGTGCAGCTCCAGCCTTATGACAAACACAGCCCTGAGCGTTCACAGTCAGTGTCCCGACGGAGGTCGTCCTCCACAGCGCCGCCCACCTCCTCCGAGAGCAGCTAGAGTCCAAGGGGAAGGCCTCCACTGAAGACTTTTGCCATCATATGGCCAAGTTGCATTTATCGTAAAGCCTTATGGTTTCAATAAGTATTATCCAAATTCTGATGACAGAATCCAAGATACTGGGGACAATGCATTTTAATGGATAACTTCATGCTGTTATTTGTTTTTTATTACCTCAAAAAATGATGTTATCCTTGCTCGGGTGACATGACCACAAATAATGGCGCTTCCCTCAGTAAAAGGCCTATCGATGGGGATACGAACTCTACTCCATCTCTATGCAGAGATAGCCAGTTTTAGGTGGCAAGGTTACCATGTGTGAAACTATTGCACTAAAATAGTGCTTCTCACAGACTTTGTGCTTCCGCTGGCTTGATTCAGTTGCCGTTTTCCTCAAAGCAAACTGAGAAACCACTGAGAAATCAGTCAGGAAGCATGACAGTGATATTGGGGAAAAGTGCTGTGTTTGATGGACTGGAGTGAACCGAGAGCAGACAGCAGATGAAAATCGCTCCTGCACACTGTCACTCAGAGATAACTTAAAAAGCTTGAAATGAGGAGAAAAAAGCATATATCTTTTAGGTTAGAAACAGCATCAACTATAGCGGTTTTCCTTTGCAGAGTGCCCCTGTAGAATGACTATTTTTTGGGGCGACATTGCAAATAATTTAATCCTCTAGTCAAAAATGAATGCATCAAAATCTGTACTTGCACTTACTTTTTAATCAATGCACTTCAATGCTGACTGACGTATGATATAAAGATGCGTTGCTCATTAAAAGAAGAACATTTGAGATGTTTGGGCATGGGTTTATTATTGTCAATTCTCAAGTTGTGGCTAGTGTTGATGAATCAAGTCAAAGCCCTTTATTTGTTTTCCACAAAAAAGCATTAAAGTAGGCCTGTATAGAGGTCTACAGAAATGTATTGAGTGATCACAAACTCAGTATTTACCCCTTGTCTTGCTGTGTCTCATCTCCTGTCCTTCCCTCCTGTGCTATTTATGCTTGCTGTCACCCCAGCTGGGCAACAACAGATGCTGAACAACAACTCGCTGAAACCGTATCTACCTTTTAAAAAGAAAATGCCTATTTTTATATATTTTGATGAGGATAAGCACACCTCTTACAACTAAACAGACTACAACGGGGGATGTATGAAGCGACAGATTCAGCATATCTAGCATATGGTTTAATATTTCTTGGACCGGAGTTAAGATACATAAAGTCGTCTATTAGGTTCTTTCCTGAACTTGCTTATAGACTATTTAAAAACTGCATTATTCCTCAGATTGCATTTATTTTTTACAGCAAAGGCTTTAGATGACACTGTTGGATGAGCTGGAAGAGCAATATTCAAGAGCAGAACTGGTAAATCTACCTACTTTTAATGTCAAAAATCAAATTAAGATTTTAAATTTGATTGAAATATCCTCCTTGGCCTTTCACACAGTCTATCTCCGCATCAACTGTGTGAAAAGCCCTGATGTGACCAATATACCCTCAAGATATTGATATTCACCATATGAACATGTTGTTAATGAAACCTCTTCAAGGTTCGCGGAGCATAGCATGGGTCAGAGGAGATCATCAAATCAGCAGCACTGATGTTGTTCAACCAGCCCACCCACTAACCAATCAGATGGTCAACAAAACGACAGATGTTCAGTCCACAAACTTCAGCAACATAGAAACCAATGAGAGATTATACTGTATGCGACTTAAACAATAAACAATTAAACAATATAAAATATATAATTTGACTGGCCTGCGTCCTTTTTTATTGTGTGAGAATTTGTATTGAATAGGACAAGTGATGTGTGTGTGTGTGTGTGTGTGTGTGTGTGTTTGTGTGTGTCCCTGCATAAACAAGTAAGACAATTACATCAACATATAACTGTATAATAATTTGTGGTCAAAATCACTTTTCAATTTAATTTGATTTGATTTGGTGTGACAACCTTTCTTGATTTCTCACTGACAAATCAATAACTGGAGGCAAATGAAGGTGTGTGTGTGTATATGCAGGGTCAATTTTGCCCTAGACAGTAACTTGTAGGCATTCTAATGACTGTAAGAGGCTGACCATCGTGGTAGAAGAAGAATTATTTTGCTTAAATAAAAGTACCAATACCACAATGTAAAAATACTCCTTCACAAGTAAAAATCCAGCCGATTAGACTGTTGTCAGGCTACTAAATAGGCGTTATCAGTCGTTATAAGTACCATAGATGTGGGTCAACAGGGGCCTACTACACCCACGAGTAGGTTTTATTATCTATTCACATGCAAGATCACTGAAAGAAGTTATAAAACACCACAACAGCAATCTCTAGCGACCATAGTTATTATGACAGGAGCACCCATGGAGACCGGAGTTCGCATCTTGTGTGAAACCAACATTGCGTAGTTGTCTTTGTGTTCGTAGTTATTTTAACCCAAAACACAATGTTTTTCCCTAAACTAAGTGGGTTTTTTGTCTAAACCTAAAGAAGTTGTAGGCCTAGTTTTGTTGCCTAAACCTAAAGAAGCCTTTTTGTTTGTGTGTGCAATGTTTCATTCAGTTTTACATGTTAGAACATGTTGCTTTTAAGTTTCACTTTCTCTTTTACAACATAGTAGGCCCCTAATGACCCACATCTACGGTGCTTATAGCGAATGATAATGCCTATTTAGTGGCATGATAACAGACGAATCAGGTGCAGCCTACATTAAAAAATCCTACTTAAGTAAAAGTTTAAAAAAACTACTAAAATATCAAAAATAAAAGTAGTCACTATGCAGAAAAATGCCCCCTGTAACTGACATATTAGAATTATATATATGAAATCCGGTTGTTTCAATGAGTAAACAGCCTTTTACTATTACAGGTGGTCGGTGTATAACTAGTTTTAACAACTTTACTGTATATAAAGTTATGTTCAGTTTAGTTCAGTGGTTCCTAGCCTATGGGCCGGGCCCCTCCAAAGGATCACAAGATAAATCTGGGGGATTGCGATGTTTAATGGGGTATAAAAGTGGGAACAATAAAGTTCTTGGCTCTGTAACAGTTATTTAAATTAAACCAAAACTTAAGATGGTATATGACTCTTTGGTGGAACTGCTAACAACTCACAAACATCTGAAACCTGTGATGATGAGCACCAAGTGCTCTTACTGTATGTAAAGGGACACTAGTCTGGTTTAATCTTTAACACCACATTTTATTCTACAAGATGGTCATATGTTTTTTTATTCAAAATCTTAACTAGTGTTGTATCTTTAATGTAGAATAATGTAGTGGAGTAAAAAGTAAAATATTTGCGTCTGAAATGTAGTGTAGAGGTATAAAGTAGATGGAGGTAGAGGGAAATATTCAAGTTAAGTGGCTTAATACAGCAGATAACATATATTGTGAAATTATTCAGTTTTTAAGAGAAACTGATTTAGCTAAACAAATCTAGAGTTTTCCTCATTATTATTATTATTATTATTATTATTATTTATTATTTATTTTGTTTCTGCACAATCTCCTGTCAGAGTCAAGGGTCAAGGAAAACTTTATTATCCCCTAGGGGCAATTTGTTGTACAGTCAGCAGTACCACACAGTCATCAAACAAATACAATAAACACAATAAATAGCCTATTAAAGCCAATAAATACAAAAGCTTACAACATACAATCGACTGCTCCACACTCCAGCCCACATGGTGGCGGTAAAACCTCTAAGATGGTTTGCCAATAAACACCAAAGAAGAAGAAGAAGAAGAAGAATTGTTGTCCTGTCAGTCAACGCACCGGGCACAGCGCTACAAGTTATATCCTCGCGAGATTTCCCGCGAAGCAGCGCACACAGCGGGACTTGCGTGGGTCGGACCGGCGCACATGCTAAAGGCTAAAACAACATCTAACTTTGCCAACTTCCACGTTTAAATCGTTCTAACTTCTTTCGGTAACGTCGGCTGTACACAGGAATCCGTGCCACCATGAGTATACTCGTCAAGATCTCAGAGATTGAGAGTGAGGTAAGGAGTATAAGTAGATAGCCGGCTGGTCACGTTGTAGCTACATGCTAACTGCTAGTTAGCCACATGGAGCTATTAGCCTAGCTCCCACAGCTGGGCCACGTATTACATTCCTTATGTCTGCTCCACAGTTTCCTGACAGCTTACAGTGTGTGTTGAACAAGTTGCTTTACGTGCTCGTTTGACTTGTGAATGGTTTATTAGTTAGAAGTGAGAGAACATTGCTATCAGGTAGTGTGAGGTCAGTAAGTTAGCATAACCTTAGAGACGGTTACCACGCAACGTGGTTTGCTGTTGTATAAAATCCTGCATCCATTCCAGAGTTCTAGAGTTCTAGAGTTCCTGAGTTCGTTTAACATGAGAGACAACAGTGTTTTAGCTGCCATGACAACTTGTCAGTGGGTTTCCTCCCAATAAGTTGGGCTACAAAGATTACATGTAAAACAGTATTACAATACCGTGTTATGGTGGTTATTTTCAGGCATTTAAATGTTTAAAAATGTGTGAAATCAGCCCTGAACATGAAGGTTTAGAAGATGAATGTGCAGTGTAAGGGTAGAGGTAGATGTAGTGTTATAGTTAAAATAGATTATTTCTATGTAATCTCAGAAAAAAAAGTTTGGAAATTTGTGTTTGGTGGATTATTTCTCTGTTGTTACAATGCTAATTGGCATTTTATTATACATGGTTGGAAAGCCTGTTTATTTACCTTCACAATGATGTCCAACTCGTAAGGATATTGAGGCTCCTGACGGTGTATTAAATGAATAAAGTGTAAAATAGCCAATATGTCTTGTTTGTTCTTTGTTACTGATAGAGAGTTCAATCATCCAATCCACCAAACAACTCAAAACAAGAGTCAATACCAACAGGAGAATACACTGTTTACCATTGGCAGAGCATTTTGGCAGATTTTTCTTGGGCACTACCCACATTATCAGCTGTGCTGCTCATCCCACAAATGCATGATCCTTACAAGTTGGACATCATTGTGAAGGTAAATAAACAGCCTTTCCAATGGTGTAAAATACAATGCCAAATAGCATTGTAACAACAGAGAAATAATCCACCAAACACAAATTTCAAAACAGAGATTTCAGCAGAGATGGTAAGTTACAGTAAGAAACATGAACCTAGCTGACGCTTTAGGGTTAGTAATGACCCCTCACAAGTTAAATTTAGACTGTGGTGTTGTCTTGAAATGGCTCAACTGAGCAGGTGGGGATGCAGAGATGCCAGGTAAAGGAAAACCTCCCATTAAAACAGATCCCAATGGTTTGTAGTCATCATTATCTTATATCCTACCAGCTAGTTACTTTAAAGGATGGGTTCCCTATTTTTCAAGTCTAAAACAATAAAAACAATAGTCAGCGTCACATATGAACGCCGAAACTGTTGCTTCATATTATAATTAGTCCTCCTGTTCATGGCCATTAAGGTCTCTTCTCCATGCATTTCCTTCTATTTAAATGGTTCATATTTTGTTACTCTTTGTTTAGCTCTTTTTTACTGTGTTAGCTGATGCATCTTGTTTTTTTGCACTATCCCCTTTACTGCTGTACACTGCAAATTTCCCCACTGCGGGACTAATAAAGGAATATCTTATCTTATGTAATGGATGGGGGACCAAATCCACACTCCCCTTTCTGCACAAAAATGTATTCCAAAGTTAATCTACAGCTTATCATAAGCTATTGTTTTTCTCTAATGTGTAGTTCTGCCCGACTGTAAACAGTAAAAGCTGTCTGAACATCACTGGTTATGACAAAATTGTCATGTAATGAACAAGTAAGAGACTTCATGCTGGTGTTATTGTTAATTGTAGATGGCCAGGACGCAGAGGAACAAGGCCACAGCTCACCACTTGGGTCTGCTCAAAGCCCGTCTTGCCAAACTGAGGAGGGAACTCATCACACCAAAAGGAGGCAGTGCTGGTGCGACTGGAGAAGGTATGATCACGATTTCCAAATACTTGGTACAGTTTATACTCTAATCTAGATTTTATTGCAAAGATGCCTTGAAGCCGCTTCTGTCATCTAAAGCACCATAGTGGATATTTTGTTATTCAGAGACTTTTTTTGTCTTTTTAGGTTTTGATGTTGCAAAAACCGGTGATGCTCGTATTGGCTTCGTTGGCTTTCCCTCAGTGGGGAAGTCAACACTGCTAAGTAACCTCGCAGGAGTGTACTCTGAGGTTGCCGCTTACGAGTTCACCACTCTTACAACGGTACCTGGAGTCATTCGCTATAAAGGGGCCAAAATTCAGGTACAAGAATTTCTTGTTTGTTCAATAGCTGCAAAATGTTTTCAGTAAGTTGCTAATTTTACTTTCGTGCGTCATTCCTCTAAGCTCCTGGATCTGCCAGGAATCATTGAGGGGGCCAAGGATGGCAAGGGCAGAGGCAGACAGGTCATTGCAGGTAAGCTAAGACAGGTTTTCAATGACAAAATAGAATTTTAAAACAAAGGATGATACCGGGTACATTTAGTTCTTCCCATATGGATATTGTGCATTAATGTTACATTTAATGAGACACTTTTGTCATTACTGTGTGTGCTGTTATTTTCTTCTAATGGCATCAAAAAGGTAAAATGAAACCTCATCAAGAGTGGAACATGATGTTTAGGGTTATTTATTTCCGCTCATAGGGTTTTCTGACCACAATAGTGCCACACAAGCTTGCTTTAACAAAGTTTTGATATACTATTGGCTTACAGCTAATGCTTTAGCGAACAATATACACTGTGACAAACACATTTAGATGCATTTGGTGTGCTTAAATGGTAGCAGGAAAGAGTAAAGTCTCACCGGTGTTATTATTAATAAATGGTTGTAGATACACACTGTATCTACTACAGAAGCGATGTGATTGCTTCTGCTCTAACCAGTGTCTGCTTCTCCTGCCTCCCTCTGTTTTAGTGGCTCGAACTTGCAACCTAATCCTGATAGTGCTCGATGTGTTGAAGCCTCTTGGTCATAAGAAGCTAATAGAACACGAGCTGGAGGGCTTTGGCATCCGACTTAACAAGCAACCACCCAACATTGGTTTCAAGAGGAAGGACAAAGGAGGCATCAACTTCACAACTACAGTATGTCTCACAATTTTCACCTCTAATGGGGCATTCACACCAAATGCGAAAACAAACCTTTCGCGCAGCACAATTACATACAAAGTCTTTGCAAAGAGGCGAATAGACGCAAGTCACCTGGCGTGAAGGACACAAATATAAATATTACTACTCCGGTGAGATATTCGTGTGACGCTGATGAAAGCCTATCAGCGTTGAGATTCTCCTGCTGTCGTCATTTACATCCCAACGTTTTAGAATCAGAAATGGAGGAAAAAAATATTGTAGCCGTCTGTGGGCACCCAGAGCTACGATAGTACAGAGTATTAGTAGTATTTGTACAGAGATCGGACGAACTCTGTGTATAAATGTATGTGTATAAACCACAGACTGTCTATGGTATAAACAACAACGTTGCTGCTGTATTTATGCCTAGATGATGTTATGTTGAGTGTTGATGGAGCAGCTGCATAGCCTGGCACTGATCGATTTGAACTCCAAACACAAATCGGCATTATTATGTAGTTATTTCGGCACACTTTTGATTAATTTATTGCAATTAAATCACAGCTCAATCTGTTTATTTTGGGTTCCTACCTCTGTAGCGACGTGTGGCTTGCTAGATACAGTTAGTAAAGCCCGGTGAAATTCACCGAGCGCCGGCAGATGATGTTATGAAGCCAGACAGAACGGGGTTTGGTTTTCCGACGTATCTTGGACTACCACAACTTTACAAAGCAGCAATAATGGTTATTTCGGCCATGATTGATGAAACGTTGGTATCTAAATGGAGGTAAGCTCCTCCTCCTCTCTGGCACATCTAGCCCGATTCTAATGAACACAAATGATCCCGGCGGTGAAACTCGCACGAGTAACACAAGACAAAAATTCGCTTTGCCTTTGGTGTGAACGCAGCATTAGTGATTCACTGAAATGAATAATGTAATGCTCATAAGAGTTTTTATTTGGTTTTAGTATGATATATGTGTGACAGTGTTTATAAATGCTGGTTGTCTATTTGTCAACCAAATGAAGAGCTGGAAAAGTGAGATTATCATGATGTGATCATCAATGATGCCGTTATTCTGGCATGCAGGATTTTAGTTGTCAGGGATATTTGTGGTGGACTGTTAGTTTGTTTTAATGATGGGCATTTTTCTGGCAACCCATTAGTTTGAACAAACATGTGAAAGCCTTTAATAACCTGTGCGTGCGTGTGTGCACGCGTGCGCGCGTGTGTATATAACGAAGTTATTTAAAAGTTTGCACTGATCTGCATGCAGACAACCCTTTTTACCTTGGTAACAAACACTGAAACACTTTTCAATGCTGCCATCTGGTGGACATGTATGAGATTACACTTAACTAAGTTGCTCCTACACATTTCACATTTCTCCTGACCTTCATTGGCTGTATATATATTTTCATTATAGTGCACTTGAAGCATGATGTAAATTGTACAATGTCATACGTCTAAAGTATTTCATCCTTCATTGTCTCTTTGTTGATTGACATCATGCCTGTCGTCCCCTCTCTCTCTCTCTCTCTTTAGTGTGTACAAACCGAGCTGGATGGTGATACTGTTAAGAGTATCCTGGCAGAGTACAAGATCCACAATGCCGACATCACTCTGCGCAGCGACTCCACAGCTGATGACCTCATTGATGTGGTGGAGGGAAATCGGTAAGCTGCTGAAGTGCCACAATGGGCCCTCCTTAGTCATTCACAGTGGGTGTGGCCTGTTGGAGTCTTAAATTCCCACTACACCAGTGCAGATAAATTTGATATTGCTATTTATGGTTTCCAATCCCACTTGCATTTTTAGACCACTTACCATTTTTTCTTACACGTTTGTATAAAGTGTAGTTATGCCATGTCATCTCTGACTTAAAAACCTATGGCCTTAGCATTCCTCGACGTAATTAAATATAAAAAGCAAATGCGTTAAAATCAAAGATATGGAAAATGTCGGGTGGGGCATGTGTAGCTGTGTTGTATATTAGACAAGGAAATCCCTTCCCAGAAAGACTGTCTGCATTTTATTGCAATGCACCAGACATGGCAACAATAGTAATAAAACAAAGCATTCACAAGGTCTCTCCTGCATAAAAATGCTCTCTGTGCCTATCCAGGGAAAAGACCGGAACGAAAAGAGAGTATAATACACATTCATATTGCAGTGGGATAAATAAAAGTCTTGTAAAAGAAATGAATAACCAAAATATATTCTTTCTGTAAAATATTACAACAAAGCATTCACAATCTCTTTTGCATAAATGCTCTCTGTGCTTGTGTAACACCGTGAACAAAGTCATAAAATACTCCACGCTAACCAACATGGTCTTAGCAGAGACACTCCAGCCTTACAAGCTACACGTCTCTGCCACACGCATGCCTTAAGTTGTCTTCTAATGAACAGATGTACGTATGAAAATAAATAACATTTTAACTCCAAAATGCAAAAAAACATATCAGTAGTACATTCACTTTACGCTTTAAAGTAGCTTGATGTCACGAATACAGCAAAAACTCAGAAAGTAAAAGAGCAAAAAACACGCGTACCTTCCCAGGGACAAAAGTCCAGAAAGAAAAGAGGAAGTAAAGCTAGCAGACACACGGAGTCTGGTTTGTGAATAAAACTGTTGCTAAACTTATATTATATTTCCTTTCATAGAAAAGCTCATGAATTCTACAGAATTTATAATACCCTGCTCATAATTTAGTGCAACAGATATACTACTACACTGGGCTGCACAATTAATGGAAATTTTATAGAAATATATATATAGATAGATAGATAGATAGATAGATAGATAGATAGATAGATATATATAGATATAGATATATCTATATCTATATCTATATCTATATATATATATAGATATAGATCTATATATCTATAGATAGATCTATCTATAGATCTATCTATAGATATATAGATCTATCTATAGATAGATCTATAGAGATATATCTCTATAGATATATCTCTATAGATATATCTCTATAGATAGATCTATAGAGATATATCTATATATAGATCTATATAGATCTATAGATATATCTATATAGATATATCTATATCTATAGATCTATGTAGATCTATATAGATCTATATCTATAGATCTATATAGATCTATATATATATCTATATAGATCTATAGATATAGATCTATATAGATATATATAAAATATATATATATATATATATATATATATATATATATATATATATATATATATATATATATATATATATATATATATATATATATATATATATATAAAATATGGCCTACTGCAATTTTCAACTCGCATGAGGCGCAATAATTGTTGAAGGTGAAATGTGTGTCAAAATATCATTTTACATTACATATTGTTGTGCTGCAGAGATGTCCTGGCCTACACATCATATTCTACAGACTTATGAAAACATCTTTGTTTGGTACAGATCCCCACAAAAATCACACCACAATCATTTTAATGTTTTTAAAAGAAAATGAGAATAATGATGTAAGAATTATCATTCTCTCTCTAATATGGCAAATCATATCGCAGTTGCAATACCAGTCAAAATAAACCCAATTAGATATTTTTTTCAAAATGGTTCAACCCTCCTACACATGCATTAGAAATGACCTTGTTAAAATAAATAAGAAGCTAAATTAAATGTCTGTCATGTCTGTTTAATATGCATGGAAAGATTGGAGGGAATTTCTTCAGATTTGGTACAAACGTCCACTTGGACTCTCGGATGAACTGATTAGATTTTTAAGGTCGACCCAAAGGTGTGAATAATTTGCTGTCGACGCAGAAATTTCATGGGCCGCAGCCACTTACCATCTCTTGTCACAACAGGGTCTACATGCCATGCATCTATGTGCTCAACAAAATCGATCAGATCTCCATCGAGGAGCTTGACATCATCTACAAGGTGCCCCACTGTGTCCCCATCTCGGCCCACCACCGCTGGAACTTCGACGACCTGCTGGAGAGGATGTGGGACTACCTGCAGCTTGTGCGCATGTAAGAGTTGTTCACACAGTCAACCACTAGGGGGTGTTAATGGAGGTGGAAAGGAGATTTAAATGGTGCAGAACAAGGAATCTACTGTATGTGAAATTTCAGACTGGAGGATTTGACTGAGATCATGTGTTCATTTGCAGCTACACTAAACCCAAAGGCCAGCTTCCTGATTACACGTCTCCTGTTGTGCTCCCTGACCAACACACTGCTGTCGAGGATTTCTGCCTGAAGATTCACAAAAACCTCATCAAAGAACTCAAGTAGTGAGTATTGTAGATTTCACTTTTTCACTTTTTAAAGGGAATTTTGTCTCTTAGCACACAGATTGAAGTTTTTTTTTTCCTCCATCATTTTGTTATAATTTCATTGTGTCTTAATCCAAACAGATGACATTAAGTTATCCAGTACATCAGAATTGTAAAGAAATATACATTTACTTACACAGCGAGTATCACTTAGATCTGTAACAATATTATTCATCTGCTCCAGTTTCTTCAAGGATGACTGCTAAAAAGCATTGATAGAGTTACCCTACACCAGACCAGACTGTCATTGGTTTAAAACAACACAGTCGCTTTAATCACGCCATCGCCCTTTTTACGGCGAGATACGCCAGATAAGCATTAATGTGAGAGTCTGGATTAGGATCTGAGATGATGTGTTGCACCACCATTTCCAAATGGGAGAGCCGAGATCATCAATCAGTGGATATGTTAGTGCTGCTGAGCATTACCCGTCCTCCTGGGAATTAATGGGTCAAACAGTGACACACACGATTAGAAATCCTTTGTAACTAAAGGATGTCTTTTTGTACCCTGCAGGTTACTTTATGGTGCAGAACCATTGTTGCTGTAGAAAAGAGAGACTAATAGTATCTGTATGAATTATTTTCTGGTGTAACTAAGGTGTGGATTACCGCATGATGAGCGATTTCTTCCCTTTTTTTGTGGTTCTATAAGGTGGTGTAAAACAGACCACTCGCAGGAGATCGTTGTTTGCATGATCCAGTCAAAATCAATGCAAAATAAAAAAACATAATAGTTGGAGCATTGATTCTTTTTGCAGCAGAAAGCTAAGGCTTCTGTCTTTCGCGTCATCACGTTGTACGCTCCTGATGACGTCATTGAGTTACGTGTAGGGCTGCAACTAACAATTATTTTCATTGTTGATTAAACTTGATTATTTTCTCGATTAATCGATTAGTTGTTTGATCTAAAAATGTCAGAAAATGGTGAAAAATGTCGATCAGTGTTTCCCAAAGCCCAAGATGATGTCCTCAAACTGTCTACAACTCAAGGATAATCAGTTTACTGTCATAGAGGAGTAAAGAAACCAGAAAATATTCACATTTAAGAAGCTTTTTTGACCTTTTTTTTTCCTTAAAAGATTACTTAAACTGATTAATCGATTATCAAAAATAGTTGGCGATTTAATTTAGTAGTTGACAACTAATTGATGAATCGTTGCAGCTGTAGTTACGTGCGGAACGTAACAGAACTATCAAAATGTCTTTGCACTCACTCGTAAAAATGAGCATATGTAAAAAAAACTTTTTTTTAAAAATGCATAGTTCAAATAACTTATGGATTGTTGAGAAATGCTTTGTTCATGTTTCTACAATTAGAAATATTCTGGATCAATCAGGTTTGTGTTTATTTAGTAATATTTTATGAAAAAACATGTCAGATTTTTGTATTTTTTTTTTTTTAAATCTGTTTATCAATTATGGTCTAATTGACATAGATAATCTTGTAGTTTAGGTTGTACAGATTTTAGGGATATGAAACATTTGAAGATACTTCAAGAAATGACATCACAATTAGCCAAAATAGCCATGTAGGCACAGGCAGACCATTTCTATAGCAGAGTACAAAGGGTTAAAGGAATCATTCATGTACAATCATTTCAATATAATATTAATATGTAATGGTTTCTTTTCTTTCAGTGCTCTCGTGTGGGGTGCATCTGTGAAACACAACCCTCAAAAGGTGGGCAAGGACCACGTGATGGAGGACGAGGACGTTATCCAGCTGGTGAAGAAGTAACAGGAGTCGTGGTCCGCTCACTGCATGGCCCGTGTATCACAACGTGTTCTGTACAGTTGCTCAGTAAATCACCAAACATATCCATTAGAGCATCTGTGTCATGCAGTCCCCAGTTTTTTGCTGTAACTTAAAATGACATGAACGTAAGTGTCACATTTAAAAGACCCACAGTACTTAACACCATGAATAGTTCATATTGAATATTGGTTAAGGCTTGCATTAAAATCTGTTCAATAAAAACATCAAGGAATTCTGCTGTTTCGTGTGCAGTTTTTTTTTTTTAATCCAGCTTTTCAAATTAAAACATGTCGCACAACTCTTCCCCAGTACACCATGCAGCTATCTTGCCTTCATCAGGGTGGGTCCAGTGTTAACATGTATGTGTAAAGTGAAGCCAGGCACAGTTTTTCTCTCTATTTAAATCCAGATGATCTAATGTGCTACATGTGGTCCGCCACAGAAATGTTGCGTCGTTAAATCCTGTGCTCCATCACGGTAACACGGTCTCCTCCAGAAACGCAGCAGCACTAAGCAACAGCACTAACCACGACCATTTCAGTCTGGCTCAGAGAAAAGAAGTCATTTGAAAGCCCTGTCCAGCTAAACGATTTATGTGACATTGATGATGAGGGCAGTTATTCAGGCTGCTGGTCCACCCCCCTCTCTCTCGCTGGTAGGGACGGCCACTCAGGTTAATCAGTTCATTCACTCAGACGCAGTCTGGGGACATTGTACGCCAGCTGTTCACAACTAACAAGACTCCACAGAGCAAAATAAAGAACATTTCATCAGAGCTATGGGAGCACTTCTGGAGACTCGTATAATCTGATGTCGATATGTTGCAACCTGCATGGAGTGTGGCGGCCATTTTGTGTCTGAGCACCTCATACTTGCCGGTGATTCAGTGGATTGCACCAGTGCATATGCAAGTATAGTCTATGGCGTGATATAGTCAGGTTTGAAGAATTAATTCTCCACACTTTGTTGAACTAAACAATAAAGAAACATACAATTCAGACCTGATATGAGCTATTTTTGTAGCATTTAATTTGCTGCAAAGATATTGTACTGGCTGTTATAACTTAAGCTTTGTCTGTTTAAATAAACTGACCCTTACATTTCATCTAATACAGATAAAATGCGTCTGATGTCGACGTGTTGCAACCTGCATGAAGTGTGGTGGCCATTTTGTGTCTGAGCACCATGATTCAGTGGATGGCGCCATATGCAAGTATATAGACTATGATATGCTGCAGTCAGATGGAAATTTGAAGAATAAAGACTAATAATAATAATTATAATAGAGAGAATAGAATAAAGAGATTTCAGCTCTGTCTGATTTAATACATTTAATTTAATATTACACATAAAATGCATCCAACAGGAAGAGGTAGGTGTGTAAAGATATACAAAATAACTTTGTAGCAGTACAAAATATCCAAAACCAAAACAGCAACTTTAACAATCTTGTATATCTGCATTTACCAAAAGAATATGAAATCATAGCTACAATGTGCAGTAGCAAATACAAATTATCTTAACATTTGATCCCCAATGAAATTAATCCACTTTGCGATTGAGGAGAAAAACTGCTTTGCAAGACCACAAAAAAATGTCCCGCTCATATCTAAGAAGCCATTTAACTGTCAGATTTGTCCATTAATTACTGGTTACACTGTGTCTGATTCTGAACAATCTTGTATTTAAATATGCAACAGGATTCATGGACATATATAAAAAGCCAGACAACACTTGCTACAACACTTTAATGATCAACGAGGATTCTACCGAGTGTATCTGATGTTAAAAACGACAGTTCTTACTGAGAGAACAGACACTTTTTGTTGGAAAAGCTGCAGTGGTGGAGGGTATGGCATGCCTGTCCCGCAGCAGCAGCAGCAGGAGACACCATCCCCCCCCCCCCCTTTTACCCTGTAAATTATAGCAGCACTTTAGCTAATGAAAGAGTTGAAGACCGGGCACTAATAAAAGCCATTAAGTGAATAAAGCACTTCCCCTCTAACAAAATTAAAGAATCTACCCATTTGGAGAGGGAGGACTCTGTATTAATATTTATGAAATGCGGAACCGGCGGCCCCCCCAAACTCAACCCAACCAACGTCCAATCCCAGCCTGACCAAGTCCTCCTAGCCAGTGCACCTATCCCAAGAGAACACCACCAACCCCTCCTAGCTTGAAGGAGGGGCAGGAGATGGGGACTTCAAGGGTGCTGAGGACGCAGTCAGGACAGTCTGTCTCCAGTTGAGCAAGCTGGAAGACCACAAGAACACAGCTCAGAACTCCCAGTCGACTTCATCGCTCCTCAGCCGGCTGCAACACTAACACCAACTTTGGGGACCAGAGGACGGAAAGGTGGGTTTCTTGGAAAGACCAGATGTAAAGAAGTGAGTTTCCTAAAGACGGCAGCTGGAGGTTTTCAGTAAAATACAGAGTAGGTTATGACTTAAGTCTCACATTTGTATCACATTTGTAGCGTTGTATTGATAGTTTGTTGGGTTGTGACCCTTTAGTCTGAAGAATATTTGATGTCATTTCTTTGCTTTAAATCAGATAAGAACATTTTAACATTCTTTAGTCAAATTTGGAAATAGATTCTGAGAAGTTTGAAGTCCTTCTCCTGAAAGACATTGATTGCGGTGATCCATGAAGAAAGAAAAAAACCCCACCAAAAACAAGGTAAGGACTCATAATTATGTATCACAATCATCCATGCATAAAAAAAACCATCACGCCATCCCATCAGCCACACTGCATCCCTTTCAAACATCCTCATTGTTCTGGAAAAACAGAAGTCTGTTTCACTGCCGCCGCCCACCATTTTCACCCAAAGTAACTCCCATTTCCGCGCCATTTGGTCAACTACAAATGTCTCTTTTGGTTCATCCATATGCATTGTGGTGTAATTTCATCATACAAAGTGGTTCAGATGCCAGAGCTCTAAGTTGATTATCGCACTATGCCCCCTCATTTTAGTAAGATGTCCCAGGGGAGCTGAAAGAGAAGGTAACAAGATTGTCAAACCTTTTGGAGAAACAGCTGTCTTCTTAGCTTGATGGTATCATGACTCTTGACATTGCACTCAGTGACCGTTAACATGGTTAGGACTAAATTGCCAGAAGGGGTCTTTACACTAGAAGGACAGCAAATGTCCTGAGATGGACAACAGCAATAACTATCATTCTTGGGTCCATTGGTATCTCTAGCCACCAAGACTTCTTTTTTAGTCAATTACATGTAAAATCTTTAGAGACTGGATTCTATGAGATGAAGGATGAATTACCCAAAGTCTGTTTCCATTGATAAGTTGAAGAACATGCAACAGACTGATGGAAAACTGATTTGATTACGCCACCCTTCCTCAGGCCTGCTGTGAATCTTTTCTTGAAAATGTTTAATGTTTGAGTTTTTAGACTTTTTCTTAGACTTTTTTTTAGACGTCGTGTCTGGTAAAGTCGGGCGCGAAGGGCGGGAGGGTGGGGTTTGACGCAGTTTGTGCGCAGGAAGGGTGTAGCCCTTTTTTTTTCCGCAGTGAGTGTGACCTATGACTAATCATTTTCTTTTTTAATCCTGCAGATGTTCTTAGCTGCAACCGTGTTACAATTCATTTCTAATCGTTGTGTGAACCAATGGTGTCTTTTTTTGACAATCTATCCATGAGCTCGGATCTCCTCCCTCACACTTTTGGACGTTTTCGCCTCTTGGACTGCAGATATAAATCGAGCCTCGGGATTGTCCTTCAACTGCAAGAAAATACTTTGACAATTTCTTTTTAGGAGTTTTAATACTTGATGAGTTGGTTGACGACAGCAAAAAAATATATATATTCTGTTTCACTGATTTTCTCCCTTTACTTCCAGCTACATTTAAACCAAATAACAAAGCTTTCACGATCCTCGGATGCCTTGATATGTAGAGCTGGATCCCGTGTTATCTGTGTTTTTTATGTGTGTCTTTGCCCAGGACCCCATTGTGCTTGATCTAACCATGCAGTTTGCTTCTGTCCATGGTTGTGCCAAGCACCTTGGAGGCTTGTGAGCACTATCGGCCTTCTGTTGCGAACTCCCGAGCTATTTAAAAAAACTTTGATTTTCATTTTCATGTCAGTAATGTACTTGTGCATTTTTTAAATGTAGAAATATACATGAAATGAACTCCAAAATAGGGCAATAAAGCTTAAATACTTGGAGAGAATTAAGACTATAAGGTATGAACAAGAGGAACATGGCTCTATCTTGGTTTTTATTCTTATTCCTGTTGTTTTATCTCATTATGTACTCTACGATTTAGGGCAATAAATATCGTCTATACATCACGTGTGTTTTATTGGCTTTTTTATGTTGAATGAAGGGCAAACATGTATTTTAAAAAGAGAGAAAGAGAGAGAGAGAGAGAGAGTGAGAGAGAGAGAGAGAGAGAGAGAGTGGGGCTCAAAGAGTTTATAGCCATCATGAAGATAAAACAGTCATTTTCTAAAAGCTGGTTGGTGTCAATATGGCAGATTTGTGGAAACGATTAATTACTGTAAGTGCTCTGTGGCTTTTAACTATATGGCTCATAATTTCAGACAGTGGAGGTCATATATTAAAACAATGTGCACCCTGTTAAGACTGCGGACACTTCACTGATCTGTAAATCAAACCCTGAGACTTACGAGCTCATGTGTTTTAGACGAAGGGGGTTTATGTTCTTGAAATGATGATCAAATTATATTGGTTTTGTTTCTATACAGTGCTTATTTATCAGTCTATGTTGTCCAATAAGTCAAATCACAACTAGTGCATTTAACCAATAAATTCTCAATGTATAAACCAGACTCGTCCTTTCTTTATGACTCTTATTTTAATGAATTCAGTCTTCACAGACACTTCAAGCACTGCAGGCATTACAAAATATTGATGTCAAATGTTTGACTTTGAATCACTGAATGGCCATTATTGCAATGTAGTGCACCAAGAGCCGTGTCTTGTCATGTTGTAGCCTCTTGAGTCAATGCACTCTATACTGGAGACATAATTATTAATGCATTTGTCATGTCCAATATATTACCAGAAAAATACACCTTCATCTGTGGGAATATACATTTTGACTGCCATTTAAAATGATAGATTGTCATTGTTGGCTATGCCTTTATTTTATAGGATTGCACTCTCACTGTGGATGATGTGATGTAATTCCTCAATTGTTGCTGCCACCTTGAATGCAGTTATTATATTTATTATTTCAAATACAATTTATCAAATGCATTTAATAAAAAAAAAAACATCACAGCAGACATTGTCAGAGAAGGAAAAGCACAAGTGTTACTATCAACATTACTATTTACTATTTCACTTTCTCCTCTGTGTCTCAAATTTAAAACCGGAATAGGTACCTTAACCCATTGCCTTCGGTCGTGTCGTAAATTACAGAAGTACTGGTCTGAAATATTATGTGAAATGGAAAAGATATTTGATAAGGATTTAGAAATGAATCCAATGTCTTTGATTTTAGGAATCCCAAGTACAAATATAACCACTGCAGCCAACAAAAGGTCATATAACATTCTTACATTTGCTGCTAGAAAACATATATTACTACAGTGGATTAGTGATAAGAAACCCTCTGTACAAGGCTGGCGTAAAGTCATATTTGAGATGGTCCCTTTGGAATGTCTCACAAATATTCTACATGCCAAAGTAGATCAGTTCCACAATATTTGGCAGCCCTATCTAACTATGGACTATTTCCTATGACCTCCTATATATATTCTTTGATCTGAGCTGTACCAGTGTTTGTTTGTTTGTTGTTTTTTTTAGTTTTTTTATTCTTGTTGTTATTGTGTTTGTGAAAATAAAAAAAACAATAAACATATTCTAAAAAAAACAACATCAACAACTAGTGCCCAATGTAAGTGCCCTGATGTGATTTTTTTAATCCAACATTGAAGAATAAGACTAACAAAGTTATCTACAATGCATTTACTCATACGAACACATTACCACATCATTCCCATTAAAGTAAGTTAACTTAAACTGACTTATTTCCGTTAAATATATAAAGTATGTATATATATGAAGTAGATCAGTTCTACAATATTTGGCAGCCCTATCTGAATTATGTTGGACCTTATCTCTCCTCCATTATCTCACAAGGAGTCTCCTGAACATGAACTCATATATCCTGTGACTTGTGATCCTGCACTATGGACTATTTCCTATGACCTCCTATATATATTTTTTGATCTGAGCTGTACCAGTGTTTGTTTTTGTTTTTTTGTTTTTTATTCTTATTCTTATTGTATTTGTGAAAATAAAAAAAACAATAAAGATATTGTAAAAAAAACAAAAAACATTACTATTTAAGTGTCCCAGTAAACTATGACAACAAGGTGGGTTTCCATCCAAATGTAGTGCTAATTTTAATCAAAAATCTGCAAAAAAAAAATGAAAATGAATGCTTGTTTCCATCCACTACTGTTATGCAGTTATTAGGAGTTGGTTCATTGAGATAAGCAGCAGGTGGTGCCTATTCTGCAGAAGAAGAGGACGCAATAAGATGAGGTCATTAAAAGAGCGCCAGTCGGACCGCAAACCGTGAAAAACAATCAAACAATGTAGAAAACTGGATGTAAATATGACATTTCTGTTTGTTCCATGTGTTAATGTGAAGATGGTTGCATCAGATCTGTGTGGAGACACTTTAAATCTGCTGTGTTTCGTCTCTTCAGCCGAGCAGAAGCTTCACTGGACGTAAGTCACATGATTCATTACGTCATAATTTATTGGCTAAATCTGTTTCGCAAAATTAATTTACAAATATTAAGGCAAACATTACAATTACAGAGTTATATCTGAACTGAGCAGATGCCACGTTAAACAGAAAACAATTACACAGACAATACAAAAGAGTTAAACAGAATAAATCATAAAAAATTTAAAAAAATGATACATAAAGTAAAAAATAAGATAAATCTTTTTCTTTTTTCTTTCTTTTGTTTTTTTTTATTGATTAACCGATTTTTAGTTATAGGGTCAGATAAGTTTCTAGTCAAATATAGAGATCTTTGACATATTTGGATTTCATTCATTTCAGGGACTTAAAGGGACTGTTTGTATCTTCTTACACGTATAAATCAATTCGGGTCGGTGTCCCATGCACGCTCACGTGTGGCTACGCTGTTTAGACAAGACTCCAACACAAACTACATAGAAGCACCAAAACCGCAAAGTTATATCTAGTGAAGCCCGTCTTGCAAAACAGGGTTGGCCACGGTCTGAGGACGCAGGGAGACCGTAGCTTTGGTCTCCAGGGCCGGAGTCTCTGCTGTACTCTGCTCCTCTGCTCCTCTGCCTGCTTGCCTGCCTTCACTCACAACACCGCGCAAATTCTCACTCTCTCACTCCACCTCACGTGCATGTGCGCACACTACACACTGCCGAAGAGTTAGTAGCTCTGAGAATATCTAGTGAATGTACAGTGGACGTTTGTGCAGAAATAAATGCTGCAGCTCCTCCAGACCAACAGAGGTTTCCCGTGTCTTGTGAAGTGACGGGGCTCCGCAACGAGTTACGTTATCGTCTCCGACCGGGTGCCGGTGTCTCCCTCCAGCCGCGGTTAGGAGGCTGAAGCAGGAAAAGCCAACACTAGGATCAGCATTGATTCATGGAGAGACCTTCGTCTGGTCAGCTAACATTACTGCCAAGCAGGTGAAATATAGAGTGATATTGTGGTTTTAGCTGACGTGTGTCGCCTCACTGTTTTGACGGATGTTCGCTCACATTCACGTAGCCCATGCAAACGGGCGAGCGCGAGCAACAGGACACTGGCTTTCGTTGACTTAACGAACACAGGTGTCGCTGTTACAACCAATTTCTGATTCTTACAAACAGTCCCTTTAATATAGAGATGAGTTTCATTAACACATGAGGATAGGTGGGGTCTTAAAACATTTAGCCCTATGAATAAAGAATTTGGCTAAAATTAGTAAAACATGAATCATTATTTCAAATGTTTTTTGGCACACATTTCTGTCAGGTAAGCACAGCAACGCCTTTCAAGGAAGCCTCTCAAAACCCCAAAGTTTGATTGCTAACAATTTCTGCGTGGACATTTACTTATTTAGAAAACAAAGTTTTGAAATAATTATATATTTTAAAAGTATAATTAAAATGCTATTTTTTATATTTTTTTAGCTGCTATATACAATACTAACTTAACTTAACTGTACAATAATTTGTGCAATAATTCAACTGTTAATGTTGAAAAACTGTTCAACAATTAATACTGCATTTAAAAAAATATTCTTATTTCATTCTTATTTATATAATTCTTGCATTTATATTTACCACACTTAATAGATCCCACTTCTCAGCATTTTGTATTAACTTATTTGCACTGTGGTTATATGTTATATACTGTATGTCTTAATGCAAATATTTGTACATATTTCTTATATTCTTATTTTTATTTTATTATTTACATGTATATTTCTCTACACATATTGTGTTAGCATTATGTACATAATTTGCTCCTTTATTTCTATTTTCTTACATTTCTTTATGTTTATAGACGAGCAAGTGCAACGCCCCAATTTCCTCCTGGGGATCAGTAAAGTATTTCTAAAATGCTAGTTTCTAACAACAGCTACTCACAACTACATATAAGATGATTACTATGTAGTACATACTGTATAGTATTAGTATGTAGTGTGGATTTGTTTTTTGCCACTAGAGTTGGTCTTGTTCCAAGCTGATAGGTTGAGCACAGTGCTTTCAGTAAACTGCGGAGCTTGTCTGCAGTCTGTCGCTGACCTTATGCCCAGACAGGGAGAATAGGGTTTACAGATTATCCCATTAGTCTGGACTACGTTGGCTGCTTCGCACAAAAACAATGCTAATCACCCTTTTCTCTAACCAAGACAAAGAATGCTCTGCAATGAACGGCTGAACATAGAAAGATGCACATGAAGATGTTTATTTGATCCGATTAGTTGCTCATCCATTTCAATCAGTCTTGTAATCACAGTGCACCAGCTCATATCCACACAATCATTTTTATGTTGCTAAAGTAATTATCATGTGTATAGCTAATCACAACAAATGTAAAACAAACAAAACAGTATGAGACAACACTTTTAGACTACTGCAGGTGGCACGCAGGTGTCTACAAATGACAGAGCATTAACAGTTACAGTACATTCGCAAGCTGAACATTAGCAAACGTTGCATGTTTAATTGGGATATTATGATCGCTTTAAAGTCTCTCAGCTTTGTTTTACCACACAAGAGATAAATATAAAAAACAAGCATTTCCCTCCTCACACTTTCAGCATATCTGTATCTCACAACTTCCACTGCCATTTTTTTTTTTTTAAATCAGATAGCTGGAAATACTTCACTACAGATACATATTTTGAAACAGTGGGGACATTAATATTCCATACTCATACATGTGGGACCTTCACAAAAGTGGATCCCGTGGCAGCGCTTTATCTTGAGTCACTGCAGCTTTATTCACTCGGATGTACCAACAACACATAACTTTAGTACAAGATGAAATGTGTTTAAACACGAATGAATTTCAAGATATTTGTGCCGGATTGTCAGGCTGTAAACAGTGTATTTTATTAAGCGATGTTTTATTCCAAACAACGTGAGGCTCTTTGTACATTCATAACACCCCCTGCAAAATTAATTACAAAAGCAACATGGGTGATTTGGAAGGATGAATATATATATAGTTTCAGTAGGACCCACATTAATAACAACAAAAACTGAAGATTCACAATGCAGGACAAATGTTACAGAGGGTGTTGTTAGCAGGGATTTCCAGTATTCAGGTTTTATGAATGTACAAGATCTACAATAACACAAAAAAACACCCATGACTAACAGTACAAACTTCAGTGATGTCTGTTGTGGACACCCAGATAACAAATAGAGTTTCTGAGCTGAGAAAACGTAATATTTTGACCACAAATGAAATGCAAACGGATTGTGATGTGGCACAAGTGCTCCAAGTTTCTCTAAAAAGGGGTATTTGGTTTATTAAAATGCATCTCTGTAGGGCTGCCTTGCTAGGGAATCTACACTTCATTGCATCAGTACCATTATATTTGAGGATTTATGTGGTTGTTATAAGACACTATGCCCCGAATGCAGAAGGACTGGTTTATCTTCAGAAGGCTGTTTTGTCAACGCTGGCAGTTTAGAACAGACGCGGTGCTGACAGCAAAACAATGCCATCCCCAAAACACAAAGAAGCCCGAGAGTTTACATGTTCAATTCTGTGGACAAATTTTCCAATAATGGCATCATAATATTTTTTCTTAATTCATCCCATCCTGTCATGTGAATATCAAAATCACTAATGCTGCAAACCAAACAGGAAGAAACGTAGTACAAAGTATTCCACACAGAGGCCTCAATTCTTCATCAGTCAGCGTAGAAATCTTGGCCGTAGTTTTGTTTCAGTGATAATGTTCATCAGAAGCCAGTCAGTTACCGTTCTATATCCAGTACTGCACAACCTTTACCTCAACATCTCGCTGAAATCACACCACAGATACTAATACAGTAATGTGGCTGCATGCGGTCAGAACAGCCTTTAAAGTTGAGCCTTGTTGAACAATGGAAGACAAGACATAGAACGTTAAAAAAGGGAGAAACAGTGTTTTGGCAAAAGCATCTCTACAATTACGAATTTTGGCTCGATCTTACCAACAGTTCTGAGACATATTTCATTGCCAAACGAGGCAAAAAGAAATGCCACGTCACATTGCCTGGCTACGCAAAAATAGTGCCAATGCCAGCAGTCTGGATGAATATTTCTATGGCAACATTTCCTCCAAAGGACAGTAATGCTGTCATTAATAGTCCATAGTTCTTGTTATATCTCATCTACCAACCAATATAACCATGTCTACGGATGGACATACTGTATATTTGTCTTAAATGTCAGTTGCAACTTCCATTTGCAGTTCATGCAACCTACCCAAAAAGTTGGGGCTGGATGGTTTAATTGAGGTTCAAGTGCACATGAAAAACACCCAAACATAACCCCTGGTCTATAAAATGTCCATCTCAAGCGTAGATCTGTCCAGGTTTACTGTGGCGCTCCTGGCTCGGCTGGCGGTTGTTGTCGCTGGATTTAATAACGCCGGCGTAGTCGTAGATCCCCACTTCCAAGTTCTTGGCCCTCAAGGCAGCAATATGCAGCTTCTCCAGAAAATCTGGCATACCTGGCAGGTGCAAAGAGAGAGACTCCATATTATCAGTGTAAAATACCAATAGTCAGCGGGAACACATCAAATATATTCACACAAACCATAAAAATGCACAGAAATCTGAACGCAACAACAAAGAAAAATGCTAAACATTTGCCGGTTCCAAGTGTGAGGATTTGCTGCTTAATATTGTAGATGGAATATGGACAAAAACTATTGAAATTTGATTGCGAAAAAAAAAATCATTACATTCAGCCCTAAGAAGTTTCAACAAGTGAAAAGAGCTCACCACTTGACACCATCCAGCTCACACAGTAACGGGGAAAGACAGTCTGAGGATCGTCACTGTAGGTCAGCAGGTAATCAAATCCATTCTGTAAAGAAAGAAAAAACACACGTCAAACTCAGTGGCTACAAAACACAGGATGATGGATGCAATTTAAAGTAATTTGTGAAGCAAAACATTCACACTACAAACCTCATCAAAGGACTTGTGAGGGCGGATGACCATCTTTGACTGGTATGCATGGACTCTCACAAAATCCTGAGACTCTGGTACTCTGGGATGCTGCACGGCTCTGTACAACAGAATTACAAAAATAAAAAGATTTTGAAAAAACAGAAGTTACTAATTTAGTAATGTGTCAAAAACTAAACCATATCTGATGCATTATTTTTTAAGTCCCACCTGGATACCAGGACCATCAGGTTGTTTTCTACGTCAACATCATAGCGGCGCACATACACATAGTCCCTCGAGTACATGGGATACTGTGAGGGGAGATTAAACAACGTTAAATATCAGCTGACAATCTAAAATGAAAACTGATGGATATGCTGAAACTTGGCTAGCAGTCGCTCTTAAACAAATGTTAAACCAAAGGTCAATCATGTTTACTTTTACAAAAAAAATAAGGAAATGTTCCCTGTAAACACACATTACGTAGGTCAAACAGCCTCCTCCCTTAACGCATTATATAGCAGTTAACAGAAACTCACAGGAAAGTGTGTGGCCCAGTGCACAACTTCAGAGCCTGTAGAGACGTCTCTGTCCACCACTTCAAGCTTGATAACCAGTGCGTCCCACTTCTTTCTGTACTCTGTATCCAACTGGGGGAAAGGGGAAAACATAAGTCAAGGTTACGGTGCTTAATATAGCACATGGAGCGAGTGTTACAGGTGCTTTTGTGTTGAACACAAGCAGAGTAAACATGTTGGTTGTGCAAGAGGAGCAGGGTAATGGAAATGCAAAACAAGCTGCCATAAATATACCCTAAACACAATCCATGAAATAAATGAGATGTGAAAAACCCACTGCTATAAATATTAAATCTTCAACCAAATTACTGCTAATACCAGTTGGATCCGCTTGCATGTTTGTAATGTTATTTCAGTAACACAAAGATTTCCCATGGGTCATCAGTCAGACCTCTGGAGTGAAGTGATTGCTGCACTTTAAAACCCTGATAAGGAATTTTAAGCCAGTACCTCAGTAGAATAAGTTATCCTTTTCACTTCATTTCTTCATTAATTGAAACCGACATATTCTTAATAGCACATAAGAACATTTGAAAAGTCTGTACCTGTACATTGAAGAACTGCCTTGGGGTGACATCGTTGTAGGAGCCCAAAACTGAAAAGAAAAATAACTCAAGAGTTAGTTAAATGTGTGCTTTATCTGCGTTTCAGAGACCTGGTTACACATGTGAGATTGTGAGTTGGCTGACCTCTGTATTCATAGAGGTGACTGTTGGGTATGGGCCGCTTCCACACTTTGAAGCTTTTTTTCTCCATCACGACTTCCCAGTCAGGTTCAAGTTGTCCGGCTGCTGTGCCCGAGGGTGTGTTGTTTTGACATTTTATGGCTTCCATCGCCTGTAGCTCAAGTCCACACCTTCAAATGGAAGCAAAACAACAGGACAGGTTGTTTTGCATACTGTACAGTTGGCAAAAGATATTATAGTCACATCAATATGGAATACAAAGGGAAGGAAAAAGTTTTATGAGGGTGTTGAGCTGCCAAAACAGAGTCAATGCTACTTTGCATAGAGTCTCTAACTACTTTCTCCAAATGATGCGGTTCTGATGATGATGACTATCTAACAAGATCTCATGTAGGTGTTTCTTCCTGTTATCTGTCATTCAATAGTGTGTCTGAGTCAACAAACCAACAAACCAACGCCGGTGAAAACATTACCTCCTTCCTATGCCTTTGGCCTTGGCAGAGGTAAACATGGGACAAGGGCAAATGCTGTGTGCACGAGGTTCTTTAAAAACATCTTTGTCTCATGGTCTTATGCACTTGTGGACTCAGAGGAGCCCCCATGTTAAAAAAATAATAATTCAGCAACAGTGCCATCTTGGATGCCCCCATGGTAGATAAAACAGGATTAAAGTGCCCTCTAGGGTGCCCTCATGGTAGATAAAACATGATAAAGTGCCTTCTTGAATGCTCCTATGATGCATACAACATGTTGAAGTGCCGTCTAGGGTGCCCTTAAATGGAAAAAAAACATGATAAAGTGCCCTCTTGAATGCCCCTATGGTAGATAAAACGTGATAAAGTGCCCTCTGGGCGTAATTTGAGTAGAGAAAACATGATAAAGTGGGTGCCCTACCCGTAGAGAAAACATGACAAAGTGCCCTTTAGTCTAGGGTGCCCTACCAGTAGAGAAAACATGATTAAGTGCCCCCTAATCTAGGGTGCCCTACCAGTAGAGCAAACCCTGTAAAGTGCCCTCTAGTCTAGGCTGCCCTGCCAGTAGAGAAAACCCTGTAAAGTGCCCTCTAGTCTAGGGTGCCCTGCCAATAGAGAAAACATGATAAAGTGCCCTATAGTCTATGGTGCCCTGCCAGTAGAGAAAACCCTGTAAAGTGCCCTATAGTCTAGGCTGCCCTGCCAGTAGAGAAAACATGATAAAATGCCCCCTAGGGTGGCCCTAAAATTGAGAAAACATGATGCAGTGCCATAGGCTGTCCTATGCTAAAAAAAACTCTGTGTGCTGTGCACTTTTTATTTTTTTCGAGTCCACTACTGGTTTTATGATACTGAAATCCTTCACTCATCCATGTGTGTGTTTAGAGAAGAAGACATCATACCTGTGAATGTCCTCATCTTGAATCTTCTCACTCTCCCACATGAAGATCCCAGCCAGGGCAGCGAGGAGTTTCCCATTGGGTGAGTGCTTGCTCTGAAACCTGCGCCATATGTTGCCCACCAGGGTCCACCTGGTCCTCTCGGAGTACAGGTTGGAGTAAAGCTCGCCGATCTGGCAGGCACGCCGGAGCCTCTGTCCGGTCACAAAGCCGCAGTGGTCCGCAAATATGGAGAGCAGGCCCTTCCTCTTCTGGCCTGATCCCATTTTGGCCTCAGTGGCACCAACACCTGCCCTCTGGAGCCAGGACAGCAGCAGGCCCATGCCTCTGCCCAGCCACGGGACCCTCCTCTCCAGCTCGCCCTCCACCTCCACAGTCCGCTTGAAGGCTGACCTGCTGCTCTGAAGCCTCATGGTGTTTACACCGATCTCGCAGATGGGTCGACGCGGCACAGAGTGCAACATGACGGTGGTGACCGTGAAAACACAAGTTCTCCAAAGACTAAGATAATAATAACAAACACCAGCAAAGTGCAGCTAACGACCTAACGCAGCTAATGGTCTGCAGAGAAGCACCATGCATTACCTTTATACAGATGATTACACAGACTTTTGGCTAGCAAAAGTCATAATGTTACTCTGGTTGTAAGGTTATAGAGCTGTCTATAGTGGCTACGAGCACGCTGGTAGCATTAGCATTAGCTAACGTTATCTGTCACCTGTCATCTAGTGCGACACGGATAAACCACTCTCTACACACTTACTTCTGAGTCCAAACTCTTAAAAACAGCACTGCGGATTTAATCGTCTATTGTAACTCCAACACGTCTATATATCTGTTTATCTCTCCTGCATACAGCTTCACGTTTTTACAAACTCTTTAGGTGCGTTTGACCTCCCTTTCCTTACAGTCTCCCAGCTCTCCACACACCCACTCGGAAGTCCCGCCTTACACACTGTAAAGCGAGGCATTCATTGGCTGCTTGTTGTTCTAGCGCAATTCTGATTGGTCCCCAGTAGGTGCCTGTCACCAGCACGTTTGCTAGTACAGTTTTTACCTTATTACGCCTCTACCAAATCTCCCCCCACCAGTTCCAGTTTCTTCCATGAACTGGGATCAGATTTTGCGTCACAGCTGCTCAGAGTTTAGGAGGAGAAGGTCATTTTCAAACCTGGTACAGGATCAGTGTATACAGAAAGCTGAGCCCAGACTGTTCAAACCATGGCTGTAAGTCACAAGTGTTAAGCAATGACTTCACCACGTGTGTCTGAGTTGGAAAGATCCTAAAGCCTAGAGCAGGGGTCAGTGACCTTTACTATCAAAAGAGACACTTTAGGCAAAAAATAAATAAAAAATCTGCCTGGATCCTCAAAACACTATACAGCTTATACACAGTTTATTGTCCAAGTATATAGTATATACTGTAAGTCTAATGCAGTGAGGGCCATAGTGCAAATGTACTACGGAATATTAGGGCCACATTGAGGAAACAAAATTTAAGATTTCCAGAATAAAGTCATAATATTACGAGAGAAAAAGAAAACACGTAAAATTACTACTTCATAATATTATGACTTTATTCTCATATTACGACTTTTTTTTCTCGTAAACCTATGACTTTATTCTCGTAAACCTATGTCTTTATTCTCAAAATCTCAGATTATTATTTTTTCCTCAATGTGGCCCTAATACTCCGTCGTACCATAGACCTACAACAATGATAAATAAAAATGAAAATGTAAACAAAAAACAGTTACTCATTTCCATTTTTTAAAAATCCACAGGGAGCCACTAGAGAGGAGCTAAAGAGACGCATGAGTCTCCGGAGCCACAGGTTGCTTAGTGACCCTTGACCTAGACTAGAGCATGCAGTGACCTTGCTGATAGGCTACGTTTCAACTTCAAAAAGCATTTAACCCAAACGACCGATAAAACTCTTGTGACAAGTAGTTCTTTATGACTACGTTTGTTGTCACAGGGAAAGAAGCAGTGATTAATTAGTTACTTCACTTCCTCAAAGTTCAAGTTAGTCTAAGTATTTTGTTTAGGGGGGTAATTGGCAACTTTAATAAAAGAGCAATTTTAACATTTTTGTCATACAAAAAGGCAGAGATTATTATTATTATTATTATTCATTATTATCATTATTATTTGTATTATTATTACTTTTTCTTCTCTTCTATTTTTATATATATGTATGTATATATGTATGTATATATATATATATACACATATAAATACACACACATATATATACATGTATATATATGTGTGTGTATTTATATGTGTTATATATGTGTGTGTATTTATATGTGTATATGTGTACGTGTGTATATGTGTATATACTGTATATGTATGTGTGTGTGTATGTAGGTATGTATATATACATTTTATTTATTTATTTTTATTTATTTTTTTCTCTTCTTATTATTATTATTATTTCATGACTTATTTGCGGATACTCTCCCTGGTTTGTATTCTCTACAATTTGAGTTTTATGTATCCATGATTAAGAATCAGTTAGGTCTTTTGTGGCCAGCTGTGGCTGTCTGTGTGTATGTTGCTTGTCAGGTATGATTGATTGATGTGTTGTTTCACGGGTGAGTGTTATTCAGAAAAACTAAAAATAAATTTCCCTGTAGAGAGACTGTTCTATTGATTATTGACAATTAATAAAAAGACCTTTGAAAGAAAAAGGCAGAGAAAGTTTTTAAATGTTATTAGAGTAATATACACTAGATGGTGCTGCTTAACCATTCAGAGAACAAGTGTTGCAATAGATCAGCCTATGGGGTACTTTATCATGTTTTCTCTACCAGTAGGGCACCCATTTTATCATGTTTTCTCTACTCAAAGTACACACAGGGGGCACTTAATCACGTTTTATCTACCATAGGGGCATTCAAGAGGGCACTTTATCATGTGTTTTTTCCATTTAAGGGCACCCTAGAGGTCACTTCATCACATTTTCTTCACTGGAAAGACACCCAGAGGGCACTTTATCACGTTTTATCCATTTAAGGGCACCCTAGAGGGCACTTCATCATGTTTTATCCAACATAGGGGCATTCAAGAGGGCACTTTATCATGTTCTATCTACCATAAGGGCACCCTATAGGACACTTTAATTGTGTTTTATCTACCATAGGGCATCCAAGAGGGCACTTTATCATGTTTTTTCCATTTAAGGGCACCCTAGAGGGCACTTCATCATGTTTTATCCACCATAGGGCCATCCAAGAGGGCACTTTTGCTGTATTTCTTTTTTTAACATGGGGGCTCCACTGAGTCCATCAGTGCATAAGACCATGAGACAAAGATGTTTTTAAAGAACCTTGTGCACACAGCATGTGCCTTTGTCCCATTTTTTTTTATATCTGTAAACACACAAATTCACAGTATTCTGACTTCTCAAAGGAGTTATATATAGTAGCCTATATGTTGCATTAAGGAAGATGGTTATATCCCATCACCATTATTTGACCATTGTGGCCATAACGTTAAGCAGCCTTTCTGTAATTTAGAGTACGTTTGAATAAAGGTCAGGACTATTGGGAATGGAAGCTAGAAAAACAAACATCAGTAAACATGAATTGCGAGTTCCTTCATGTCATTGACAATCCCACTATCTTATCTTTCATGAAGTCGAGGTCACTTTTCTGGTTACTGGCAAGGGAGTAAACAATGAGGCGTGTAATTAGTGTGAGTAGCTGTTATGTTCTTTTCTGAGGAGGGAGTTAAAGAGGACGTATAAGATGTCTTTTGAAGTTATGAATGGCATTCTGTAGATAGCGAACGTAGAATTCCACGATCGAGTAGTTATTATGAATGTATCTGATTATAATCGCCACTCCTTCCTTTGTGGAATGCTGCCTTCAGGTGCCAGGACAAAAATCGTACGTAGGCGCATTTACTAGGGAACACGGTGGACCCTTAACATTATTGCCCAATGGATTGGGAACGAGGAAATTTTCCATGAGCCTCAAAAGAAGTGACGTCAAGCAGGGAGAGACAATGGGGGGAATGAGGGCGGAGTAAAATAATAAATATATGTGCTGTTGCATTATAGTATAGCATTGTAGTATCAGCACATCCACCCATGCCTGTTCTTCTGTTCTTGTCATTATCTTAATATTGTAACTCTTTTAATTTTTGGTAGAGTATGTGTATATTGTCTTATTGTGATGAGATGTAGTTGTTGTTGTTGTTGTTGTTTAATTTTTGGTACTTCAAGGTTTCACCTGTTTTCAGTGTTTTAGTATGTGGGAATGTACAGTATGTGTATATTGTCTTATTGTGATGAGATGTTGTTGTTGTTGTTGTTGTTGTTGTTGTTGTTGTTTGCTACTGCGGCAAAACCAATTGCCCCTCGGGGACAAATAAAGGTCTTGAACTTGAACTTATCCCATGTAAATAGATAGTCTACTGGTGTGTGTTTTGTGAATTCAAACTGTATTCCTTGTTGCAGTCATATACACGTGTTGGCTAAACTAGTCAGCCAAACATATTTTGCTATTGAGCACTTCTTCTATTCAGCTTATCACGTCACACAATAAAAGAACAATCAGCAAAGAAAACAACTTTTGTTAGAGGGGTGAATGTTATTATCATTTCCGGTCGGATGCACGTGAATGAATGAGTCTCCTGTAATGCAGTCAACATCACCACCACCGGGTGTTTTCCTGCACTGTTTTGATGAGACATTGTTTCCCTTAGAAAGCAGTGGTTACTAGGGGTAATTGTGGGCTTTTGTCTATTGTGTGCCTACAAGGTTATGTTGTGAAATGTGATGTGAAATGTGGTCACATGACTATGTAGGTAGAATGTAATTAAAGCATTATGAGACAGGCAGTGGTGGAAGAAGTGTTCAGATCATTCACTTAAGTAAAAGTCACAATAACACAGTGTAAAAATACTCCATTAGGCCTACAAGTAAAAGTACTGCAAATGTTAATTAAGTAAAAGTATAGCCTTTGTATTACCAGTTATCAAGCCTGAGAGTATGCAGACAAATCTTGTCAGTGTTAGGCCTATATAATGTAAGTGTTATATTTTTGTCTTATTACTAGTTATGCATTCATATGCAGGCAGCATTTATGTTGCAAAAGGTTGAGGTAGCGCTAACTTAAATGTTGTTGGGTAGATTAACCTATAGCAATGCATTGTATTTTATAAACTCACCATAGTTTTTCTATATAATAACTAATAACTAATAACCTGCAAAGTAACTAGTAACTGCATCTATTAAATACATGTAGAGCAGTACCAGACTAGTCTATGAGCAGTACCAAGTACAATATATTCTGTCTCAACCATACTCCATTCTGTCTTTGCTCCTACAATAATCTTGCACATTTTGCACATCTACATTTTCACATTTATGACCTCAATTATTTTTAATTTAAAAACAAAACGTTTCTGCTGTAACACAATCATTTCCCAATTGAGGATCAATAAAGTACATCTATCTATCTATATCTAATATGAAGAATCTATAAGAAGTATAAAGCAACACAAAATAGAAATACTTATGTAAAGTAAGTAACTCAAAATAGTATTGAAGTGCAGTATGTACATGTGTCCACAGGAATCACACTTGTAATCAATATCTAGCTTCAATCTTCATAACACAAGTTTTACAGGGTAAATTCTACGTAATATCTTGAAAGATACTTCCAAAGGACAAAGGAGGACGATCTGCAGGACAGATAATAATGCACACAGTGCACTTTCATAGACTAAGCTACTGGAGTTATCCTGCACTATACTCATTTTTAACAGTCTCTTCTGAACTATATTCACTTTTTAATAGTCGTGTATCACAGCTGTTACCCTGCAATATATTCACTTTTAACAGTTCTCTTTATCTCCTTGTATTTTTATATCTTGTATGTTTTTTTGCACTTTGTACTTTGCACTACTAACTTTTTTACTGCCTTTTTACTAACATGTTTTGCACTATGGAACTGTGATGCTGGAAACTTGAATTTCCCTCGGGATCAATAAAGTTACTATCTATCTATCTATCTATCTATCTATCTATCTATATATCATTCTATCTATCTATTCTTCAAGTTTGTTATTGATGCAGTATGTATTTATTTTCTCCCACTACATATCCACAAATAAGGAAGACCAAAACATCTAGATGAAGGGACAGAAACATAACTGAGTGTGTTCCTAATATTTTTGTTCGAGGACTTCTCTTGAAGTGAGATCTTCTGAGGAACATCCACTGAAAGTGCGACGAGTACAAAAAGAAAAAGAATAACTCCTAGAAAGTTGGCTACATCCATCCAGAACATTCTTGTATATATGCAGTGAAATAATAGATGGGAAATACTCTCTTTTTCAAGTCCACAGGAATCACACTTGTAATCAATATCCAGCTTCGATCTTTCTAACACAAGTTTTACCGGGTAAATTTTACGTTAATATCTTGAAAGATACTTCCTTAAGTAGACATCTGTCCACAATTCACATGTAAATTTACAAGGACCAGAATAAATGAGAGCAAGTTTCAGGATGTGATTCGCAGAAGGAACAATTTACATTTATGTCACTCTTTAACTTTTCTAAGAAATGTTTCACTGTATAGAATCTGTGGATCAACTTAAATGACACCTCTTTTACCTTATTTGTTAGAAGGAACTTTTGCGGTAAGGACCAAACTTTCTTCCACTCAATATCACTAACAAAACTACTCCAATAAAATGTTGCTGCCGTAATAGAAACCATGTTGTCCTGAAACAAGGCGCTTATTCTGGAGTCTTTTAGCTTTTATTTGTTGTTTTCCTTCAGCGTATAATGACCTGGTTGTGGCTCTGAAAAAGAGCTGCCCAGAAGCTTTGAATGCTCCCAACAGTGCTGGAGTCACATCTCAAGACCTGCTGAACTGGAGGAAACATAGAGAGGTTCATTTTTATTTTAAGTGAGATCTTCTGAGGAAACTATCCTTTTAGTAATATATGAGAAAATTAATGTTGTAAAAGATGACTTTGCTGTGAAGAGGGACTTTTTTTGAAGACTTTATTTTAAATCTGTGAACAATACAGTAAACAATTAACTGATAGGTAAATACAAAAGAAATGAAGGGATAAATAAAAACAAACATATAAAATAAAATAAAATAAAGTAACATAACATGCTAGGGGTTAATAAAATAAATAATAACTAAAAAAGTAAACCATGTCATTGATGCAGCATTTATTTATTTTCACCTACTGCATATCCACAAATAAGGAAGACCAAAACATCTAGATGAAGGGACAGAAATATAACTGAGTGTGTTCCTAATATTTTTGTTCGAGGACTTCTCTTGAAGTGAGGTCTTCTGAGGAACATCCACTGAACGCGTGACGAGTAAATAAAAAAAGAAAAAGAATAACTCCTGCTGTCAGCTGGTCGGTGGTGGGCGGGGCTTCCTGTGGGCGGTGGGCGGGGCTTCCTGAGGGCGTATCCGGGTCTCTGTCTGGGTGTATCCAATAAAAACGAACATCTGTTCCGCTCACCGGCACCAGCTACTTCTCCTCTTCGCCACATGCGGCTGAGACGCTCTCATTCAAACTGAGACCTCCTCTCTGGATTAACAGTTATTTCACATCGATAGTCAGTAAACAGCTTTTTGACGTAGTCACTCTACCTACTTTGTTTTAACGTCCGGCATCTTTTGTTTGAACGGAGTCGATCTACAAATTACATTATCCCGCGCGCGCTATCGTAACGACACTTGTCTGGTGCGCGCTTAATTAGCTCACTGGCTAGCTAGCATTAGCAGCCATTCATCACCGGACTGACAACTGCAACGTGTGGTAAGTGCTATCATTTATTTAGACTATTCTTTTAGAGTAAAGAGCTCTTTATGTTTCCTGAACGCGTATTTCGACGTTAACGTAAAGCTAAATTATATATAGCTGTGTTCTAGCTGCTAGCTTAGCGAACGGTTCTGTGGGTTAGCTAAACAGACTGTTTGACCTAGGAGAGGTTATTATGTGAATTTGACGTCAGATATACGTAACGTGTGGCTCAAACCACGGTTAACGGTTAAATGAAGCCTTGTCTTTTACGTTAATGTGAAGCTAACAGTATTGACCATCTGTCCAGCAGCTCGTTAATAATAACGGGCAGACACAACCAAGACCTATAAAAGGAGGCTGGGACGCGCGTCATATATGCACATGCACAGTAGAATCTGACCGAAATTGAGCCAATTACAACGCACGACCGCAGCTTCGGTTACACTGCGCATGCGTCATACCCCGTTTCCAAGACCAGTGTCCTAGCCTCCTTCTATAGGCCTTGGACACGACACTCAACCTGCTGGTGGCTTGTTCCTTTTATTGAGTCACATCCGGTGGCTTCCCCTTTTACAACAAAAAAAGCACGTCAAACATGATTGTAACTGCGTATATATAATAAGCACAGCAGCCGTTTATAGCGGATATAACGTCAGCCTTATGTTAAATTAATTAAAGACTTAACATCTAGTGAACAGATGGTCGTGTTCACGGCTCTGTTCTATGAATGGATGACGACACGTGGAAACGTAGAAACCACTATAATGTCTCCTATAGATAAAGACACTCCTTATCTCCTTATCACGATCAGCAGAGCTAAACAATAACAGTAATAAACTGTTACACAGGTGTAGTGTCTGGGTGACATTGTGGAGGACGGTGGTTTAATATAACCTCCTTGTTTCCTTCTGCGACATGTACTAAAAATGGCTTCCGATTGTGTTTTTTTTTTCGGGAAAGGCAAAGCGTTTACTACTGGTTTTTCCACACTTCTTGCGTTTGTTTATCTTATTCTGTTGTAAAAGAGGATTCACCTGTTTGGAACCCTCCTGAGTGTTGTCAGTGTCTTTCTGTATTCCTCTCTCCTGCACATGATAAGAAAACTGTTATTAAAGCAGGCCTTTTTCTGTGTTATCTTTTTCAGGATGTACCCCTGCTCATCTGCAGTTACAGTTGCACAATGGCTGTCTGTTCAATCTGTTTGATATCTGAGCACCAAAGAAACAGAAACAGATCTAGTTTAATTACAGGATAGCAATAAGCCCCCACTATACCTCTGTTTACCTTAACTGTTTTCTGGTCAGTACCAGGTGAACACAAGTTTGCACTGCTGAATCATCCTGTTTATAACAGGTGGGCCTAAAGAAGTTAATTATTTATTTTAACATTTACCTCTTTATTTTACTAACTGCTGTTTTAGAAATAGCATTAAGTAGCTATTTTGACAGGCATTTATTCCCTTTAAGATTGTGAAGTAATTTCTCTATAGTCTATAATCATGGTTTCCACAACTGCGACTGCAATAATACTGGCCAGCACAGCAGTCATAGCTACCCAGACTGCTCTGACAGAGTATATGTGGCTGCTGATTGTCGGCTTCATCATCGCCTTCGTCTTAGCCTTTTCCGTGGGTGCCAATGATGTTGCCAACTCATTTGGCACAGCCGTGGGCTCTGGAGTGGTCACCTTGCGACAAGCATGCATTCTGGCCACGGTGTTTGAGACACTGGGCTCTGTGCTCCTTGGGGCCAAAGTGAGCGAAACCATTCGCAAGGGTATCATCGACGTGGGCATGTACAATGGCTCTGAGCACGTGTTGATGGCTGGATCCATCAGTGCCATGTTTGGTGAGTATCTGCAGCTTATCTTATATGTAGTTAAAGCTGCGATCATTGAACCCAAGAATTCATATGAAAAGGCTATAAACATCAAAAGTTTTTAACTTTTACTAGTTTCTACTGTGTTTTGCCACAGTAGGGCAGGTCTTTAGACTGCTGAGAGCCCTCTAATGTATTAATATGTGTCATTTTGGCTGATTTTTAAAAGTTATCTGAAAAGGTATGTGGAAAAGCTGAAATGAGGTCAACACGTCAGCTTAATGTGATCAATTTAATTATTCTCATTAGGTTCTGCTGTGTGGCAGCTGGCCGCCTCCTTCCTTAAGCTCCCCATCTCTGGAACACACTGCATTGTTGGTGCTACTATTGGCTTCTCGCTGGTGGCCAGAGGCCAGCAGGGAGTCAAGTGGATTGAACTTCTCCGTATTGGTAAGTCGGACACTCTTAATCAGCTGACCTAGAAACGTCCTCAGTGTTTGGTTGAAATGCATCACAGACTATGTTAATTATAATGACAGGGTGTGTTTGGTAATGCAGTAATATCATCATAATACATCAGCCAGTGTTATGTCTGTGTTGACCTTCAATACTCAGGTCAACAATCCAATGTTAGAAATGTATGAATGGCTGTTGCAGCTTCAGAGCTAAATTCACAACACATACAATATGGAATGTATTTAAACTTGAAATATTATTATTTGATACATACATCAGTAGTGATTCCAGTAGTCCCTAATGTTTTGGAATATTTGGCTGGGTTGTCCAGGTGGTTAAGGCAGGACGTTGATGAGCTCAGTGCACGTCAGAGAACATGAGGCAATTTTACTCAAAGCTTTACAGGAATATACAGTAGCGGTACTGATTTCACAAGTTGTTTCTCACATTTGTTGCATTAGATGGTGGATTTCAGCTCTATGTTCCTCTACGGAAAGCCCAAACCTGATGTAAACCAGACTGCCCTTTTTAGAAAAACAACAAGATGGATCCAAAATAATACAATTTTATGTCAATTATTTAATGGAAAAGGCCTGAAATTTTATACTGAGGTTACAACAATATCCCTTATTGATTGAATGACTGTATGAAATATAACATAATCCACCTTGCCTGTCCATGGGACAGGTAGCTATGTTGCCAAAGAATGTCCCCTTTACCAAGGAAAGATTATAGTTACTCAATAGTTAAAACTGGCATAGCCTGAGACGGAAGCTGAGGTGAGATTTCCCGTTTAGAACGGACATGTCAGGATTGTTTCTCAGTAGGAGTTGCATTTCCTAGAAGAAAATATTTTTTTTAGTGACAGAATTTTCAGATACTACATTTCCACTAAATTGCAATGCTCATATTTCTTTAATTTGCAGTTATTTCCTGGTTCCTGAGTCCCCTTTTGTCTGGAATAATGTCTGCCGTTGTTTTCTACATTGTGCGTGTATTCATCTTACACAAGGTAAGCTGGCTGTTATCAAATTGTAGATGGTATGTGTTTTTGTGAGTGGGACAAGAACCTTCCGGGTTGATAAAGTTTAGGTCAGTTTCAACACTGTACTGCCAAAATGAAATAGAGGAAATGTTTGTTACATGCTGAGAATCAAGCTACTGTTCTCTGAAGCAGTTCTTTATCGACGACATACGAGATTCAAATTACTGTAACCTGACAGCAAAATGGGGCCTTTCTGTTCATACAGTGGAATTTGTTTTTCTGACTTGGTGCTGTGTTTTTGTCCCTGTAGAAAGACCCTGTACCTAACGGATTGAGGGCCCTGCCTGTCTTCTACGCTGTGACTATGGGAATCAACCTGTTCTCTATCCTGTACACTGGAGCTCCGAGTGAGTATCATTGTTTCAGTCATTTTGCTCTGCGTGCCTGCCCACAGCCACAGCTTAAAATAAACCGCTCCATCAGACAGCCGGATGCCCACACATATTCCAGACTGAACCAGACTGTTTACCATTTTTACACAAGCTGTGTTTATTTTAACATGTTTTTTGGGACTCTCTTGCTTGTGGTTCTATGTGGGTCATAGCTGGAATGAAGTTTTAGAGCGGAGCACAACAGGGAGATGGAAATAAGATTTCACTTAACTCTTGACGTCACTGTCTGCCCTTCAGACATGAAGGAGGAAAAGAGAAGTAAAGAGGGCGTTGGAAATGGTCATAGTTGTCCGCTGCCTGTAAATGTATTGCTGCTCAGAATTTGTAAAAAAAAAAAAAAATGCTCTGAATACCTGTTTCCAGAATCTCTTTTATTAAATGAGCAACTTTTGCTCCTTTTGTTTTCTTCTCTCTACAGGGCCTAACAGTTCAAGATGTTAGCTGGCCTGGGCCATTAAATGGCTGCTACAGGCCAGAGTTTGACCAGATATTGTGCGCTGATGTGTGCATGCACATCAGCAGCACGCTCACAGAGAGGAGATCACTTGCAGTTCCAGCATAGCCCATAGCCCTGCTTAGTCAGGCACATTCTGTACAGTTGTGTGAAGTCCCTCACACCTCAACCCACTGTACACGAGGACCTGTACTTGGGTACCTCACATAAACAAAGGTGCGAGATTGCATTTCAGACACCTTAACAAACCCACTGCATCTTCTTAAATTGTCGCCACGCACACTTGGAAATCTCATTGT
Organism: Sebastes umbrosus; assembly: GCF_015220745.1. Taxonomy (NCBI): domain Eukaryota; kingdom Metazoa; phylum Chordata; class Actinopteri; order Perciformes; family Sebastidae; genus Sebastes; species Sebastes umbrosus. Next base: position 19,916,267 of record NC_051287.1, read on the forward strand.
TAAAGCCCCAGGAGACCACAGTTGAGAATCATCACCTCCTGCATGATGATAATAATAACAATAATAATAAGAAAAAGCATGAATCACAGCTAGTTCAGTGTCCATGTTATTTTTTTTTTAAAACATATTGTTTTTATCATCTGAAGCCAGACATCCCATGTTTATTTCTGGTCCAGTTTTGGATAGCATACTACACTGGCAAGCAGGACAACAACAGCTCATTATTGCTGATATATGCATGCTAATGCAGCAGCGAGATCTGCACCCAGCTGAGTACAGTATGTTTGGTTCCCTGATCTTGCTCTTATCATATTGGTGCGATTGGACACCAGGCATCCCACAGCACATTCCTATACTCAATATACACGCCAGTGCCAGAGACCTCAAGTCAGCATGTGCATGCAATTTGGGCCAAAGAATTTGAGGGTCAGCTGTCGATCCTTTACAGACGAGGCTCAGTGTGACTTGGGTTTTTCACACCTTATAAATCACTCAGATGCTGTCACTCCACTGCAACCCCATTCATTGTAAAATGAAAATCTACCACATAAACAAAATTAGGATATAATTCATACCCTCTTAAAATGTTCCACAAATGTTTGTCACCTGGATATGAAGACTTGTGGCTTTCTAATTCAGTATAAAATCACTTTAAACTCTTCTAGGCATCTCAGATATTAGGAACTGTTCCCTACATCAGCTGAATTTGCCCTGAATTCTGTCCACGTGGCTGGCCTTCAGAGAAAAGCCTGTTTCATGCTGAGTGTCATAGTGACAGTACATTTTGACCCCCCCCCCCACACCAGCCTCAATTGACGAACTTCAATGCATTTAGCTGGATACGAATTTTCTGCCTGGGCTAACCTCTGAAAAACAAACACCCGGTAGCGACGGTTGCTCTGGGGACACCTAACAATCGGGAACATAAAACTGATACACACATCTTTTTTAACCTGAGCCATGGTCCTGAAACAAAATCTTAGGTGTTTTCAGAGGCTGCTATTGTTATGGATGGATACTTATTGTGAGGAGTGAACATTGGGCTTACAGATCCCTTCAGTGCTGAGACTTAATTCAGCTGTCACTTAATCCTAATACTCCTGCTAAGTGCTACACTGGGTTCTAGACAAAAGTGAGGACAAATAGCCAAAGTGAGTCATAAACTGCCACTCATTGTAATTTAGGTTGGTGGTGAGATGCACGTACGATAGTGGGGGAAAAAAACATGTTATTGTGTACTGTAGGCCATGGGATACAGAGGTTTAAGGGAGGGGGTTGGAACGCAGCCGTGGTTAAAGTCAATTTCCTGTGCAGTCCCATTCATCCCACTGCATGGCTGTGGTATAAACTCACCCCTTTGTGTGGGAGTGTTTATCAGACTGCTGGACTTAGGCTATTTAAATCCTTTCTTTTATATTTTGTAAGAAGTTGCCTACAAACAAGTCACCATGACAAAGAGGGTTCATGTGACTTGTATTAGGCCCCTTTGTCATTTCGGGGTTGTACTTTTGTCCCTTTATATTGTTGAATTCCTCGGAGTGTTACAGCACAGTAATGTCTAGCTGAATCACACCTGTTACTGGATGTCCCACTATATGTGAGCTCATGTACAGTGGAAGACAGGAGGAACAGCTGTTACAGAGCCTCCTTCCCGTTTTTCTTCTAATGCTCCTCCAGTCCTGACGGGAGAGAGCTTCCATTGCGTAACTAAATAAACATCAGTTAGGTGCTCTGCAGTCTCATGCTGCAGCGTGACTCAGTGGAGAGAGTGCACTGTGAACTCAAATGAACACGCCGACCGAGACACTTATCGCTTAGCCTTGGTCAATGTTTTCTTTTGTTTATCTTAAACTTCAGTCCCAAGCTAGTGGATGTGTATTTTGTTTAGTTTTTTTTAATTGAGCATGGCCAAGGTCACCTCACCAGAGCGGGTATTGTTGGAATTTTCAGCAGCTCTTGTTTTTGTTTTCTCCTAACCACACCGCTGAATTTTCATCCTCTCTGTGTGACAAAGACAACTGCTTCCCTAGGGATATTTAAATAGTTGCTTTCTGCCAGCATGTGCTGCATTATTATCTACCTCTGCTGCATCGGCTTTGCTGCAGTCTTGGCAAGAGGGTGTCCTTATTGCTACAGCAAACAGCTCCAGTGAAGGACTCCCCTTTTCTTTTCTCCTTAAGTAATGTCACCTTTTAAGGAGCTCATTGTCTATGTGCAGTGTGTTGGCAGGGCCTTTTGGGGTCATGGTGACATTTTTGCTCCTTCACCTTTTGGATGTTGCATAACTGTTCACATCTAGGGGTACACATGCTTTCCATATTTTACTAGGATGTGGCACAGTGAGGCAATACAGCTTTTAACAGTTAGAGTCAAAAGATGACAAACATGATCAGATGTTATTGCTGTTCCCCTGTAGTTAATGGTACCATTCATATTTTAAATAAGAATAGAAGTTCCTCCTAACGTGAACTCATGTTGACTTACTAAAATACTCTCTTTACTTATATTTTTATAAAATTGCTCAGTTGTAAGTTTGTTATTTCAGTCAACTTTATGTGTTAAAGGTAGCATCTGCTGCCTTGTTTTTTAAAAATGCCTTTCTCTACTCTCCTTTGTGCGTCTGATTCTCTCCGTGGCACCTGGCGGTCCTTCAGTGCTGGGATTTGACAAGGTACCTTGGTGGGGCACCCTGCTCATCTCGTTGGGCTTTTCTGTGCTGACCGCCCTTGTGGTCTGGTTCATTGTCTGCCCTCGCCTCAAGAAGAAGATTGAACGTAAGTCACATTTATGGTTTTTAATTATTCTTTTTTTGGCCACCTGATGATTCAGTTTTCAAATCCCTGTCACCAGTTTCTGCTTGCCACTGAAATTGTGGTTTTCCTCACCGCCTTTGGACAAGCGAGGGATTTCCGCATTGTACATGTAACCTCAACCTATTCACACTGAGGGCTCATTAATCCAGCAAATGGAGCTCAGGGATATTTTGTCATAATGGAGTCGTTCTAATGAAATCTGAAAATATTGTCACCAGTTTTTGTTCTATAATCCTGGATTAAAGCAAAAACCCCAAGAGCCTTCTGCATTTACACACCAATAGTGTGGCTCAAGTGTTGAAGAGGAACACCATTCATTTTAACCGTCATAAATGTTTTGTAGTTCCCTCAGTTGTTAACGATACAATGCTTTGTATTCAGTGCTCCCTCATAACAGGTTATGTCTTGCCTTCTTTGTTATTGCATTAACAATCAATTGGGGCAGATTGCAGAATAGCTGTATTACCGTGGCCCACACATTTAGTTCTCAATAGAATCTTTTACAAAACATAAAATCAAAACTTGATTTTAAAAAAAAAAAGGTCTTTTAGTTTTCGCTACTTGTAGCAATGTTGATAAACTCATTAATTGTCAGAGAGACCACTCTTAAAATATTTTTTTGGGTGATATTGTCTTTACCTGTGGAGTATCTCTTCTAGTAACCGAGAAACGGCAGGTTTATCTGACTAAGCACGACCTGTCTAGATCAGCCTCCAGCCTAATTGGGTCATAGTGATCCACTAATTGGTCTTTACCTCCTTGACTAAAATAAGCCTAGGTTCCTTAAGGTGTCGACATGGCATTTGCAGTGCATGTGTGGGTAGACGGCTGAGGGTGACTTGAGTGCTTCATGTACGGCTTTGACCAGTTTGGATGACGCAATGTGGCCAACTAGTCAGAATACTCGTAGGATTATCACATAGAAAATATTGGCACAGAGTATCTGGTGCACTTTAAAACCACAAACAAATGTTATGTGAGCCACAGGCTGCGTTGAGTCTCATCGTCTTTCATAAGTTAAGCTGCTAGCGGTAGTTTAAATATGTTCCTTGTAAGGTCATAATCCATTAATCTGATCCTGTGAACACCGGGGCTCTCTTTTGGAACACGGCATTTGTAGGTCAAAGGGGGTTTTTCTTGACTCTGGTTATGCAATTCTTGCGATTCCCTACAGCTCGGGTTGAAAGGAAACACATGTGATGTGCTAGTATTTCTCTTCTGTACAGTGTGTATGTTTGGACATGACCCAAGCAATACCTCACTCCAACTCCTCCCCTACTAGGCGATATCAAGTCTTCCAGCCCCTCTGAGAGCCCCCTGATGGAGAAAAGGGAGCTGAGAGAGGCCCAGTGTCCAATCCTGAAACAGACTGCCAAGGAGACTTCTACGCCTACCGACCCAGCTGACAATCAAAGCCCCTCTGCTCAGCCCCAGGCTGCCCCCGAGGAGCGCAGGGTGGCGTTTGACATCGGAGATTCTGACGATGTTGACAATAATAAGGAACGCAGGGTGGCGTTTGACATCGGAGATTCTGATGACACGGACTACAGCAATGCAAATGGTGGTAAGTTTGCCAAGAAACATCTTTTGCAGCTTAATGGTGTGTGATGTAACTGCTACATATATAATCGTGACATATCATACATGAAGTTGATACAACTTAAGACCTTTTTTTTTTTTTTTTTTTTACCCCTTTCTGCAGCCCCCAAACTGGTTCAACCAAACAACCAGCATTCAGCCAATCAGGTCCAGTTCAACAACCAGGTTCAGTTCAACAACAGGCCAGCACAAGCTCCAAGTAACGGTTACAGCCAGTACCACACAGTCCACAAGGACTCGGGTCTCTACAAGGACCTCTTGCACAAGCTCCACCTGGCCAAAGTCGGCGACTGCATGGGAGAGGGGGGTGACCGACCCATCCGGCGCAACAACAGCTACACCTCCTACACCATGGCCATCATCGGCATGCACGGAGACTTCAAGCATAAGGAAGGGGACTACCGTGCCTACGAGGATGGCGACAAGGGCGCAGTGCCAGGGGGTCAGGAAAGGAAGCGCGTGCGTATGGACAGTTACACTAGCTACTGCAACGCTGTGGCCGAGCACACGACTCCTGAAGCTCTGGGAGAGGCTGATGTGACGCTAGAAATGGCGAAGGAGGATGCAGGTAGCAGCCAAAGCTCTCTGGATGATGACAGGCTCGAGGCAGATAAGCCAGAAGTCTCGACTCTCTTCCAGTTCCTCCAAATTCTCACCGCCTGCTTCGGATCCTTTGCCCATGGAGGAAACGACGTCAGGTAGGCAGATACCTTCATGAAGGTCATGTTAATATCAGTCATCAATGTCACGTTATAATCGGTCATCAATGTCATGTTAATATCAGTCATTGATGTCATGTCATCAGCCTGATGGATGACACTTTTTTGTATGACATTTTGACTTGTCAAGGTTGAACTCAGTCAGAATCTTTGACCCCTGTTGAAATAATGTCATTCTTTCCTCTGCAGTAATGCCATTGGACCACTTGTAGCTCTGTGGCTGGTTTACACATCCAGCAGTGTGTATTCAAATGAGCCCACACCCATTTGGCTGCTACTGTACGGCGGCGTGGGCATCTGCGCCGGACTCTGGGTGTGGGGTCGCAGAGTAATCCAGACCATGGGCAAGGACCTTACCCCCATCACCCCCTCAAGGTATAGACTCCACAGATAACATTCTTTTTAGTCATAAAACCACATCCTCCTCAGACATTACCAGTCTTTTGAATTTAGCAAGCATGTTCAGACACATCCACCAGAGACATGAGTGTTGTTGTTTTTTTCCCCCGCAGTGGTTTCAGCATCGAACTGGCCTCAGCCGTGACTGTCGTGGTAGCCTCTAACATTGGCCTGCCTGTTTCCACCACCCACTGCAAGGTAAGCTGGTCAAACACTGTGGTCTGGGAACTAGACTGAGACATGGGGAAAGGGCCTATTTAGTGTGAGGGAGGCTAAAGTAAACAGGAATCAAGTCTAGGAAACCCTCCAAATGTGGAGCAACTTTCTCCTCAATAAAATTTTATATTTTAGGTTTTCAGACAGATAATTAGAAGTCATAAGTATAAAGACCCAGATACACCAAACGGATATCGAAGAAGTAGCGGTGATGAAGGCCAGCCATTTTGTTGCTTCACGTTGCCTGTGTCCTGGTCAAAAAGTTGCACTCGAACACACCGCAAAGACTACAGCTCATGGCCAAATACCATGCATGTTCTGTGCCTGCGTAAAAGGAAATAGCTCTCCTAATCAGCAGGTGACAGTAGTCTGTATTTGTCAATCAAAAAGGGAAACTGGAAGACCAAGGACTATACGGATTAGGACTAGGACGGATATACAAGCCGTTGTTATGATACGTACATGAAACAAAGCAGCGTTTTCCGACCATTTTCACACTACTATCGCTCGCCACTTAGCTTCATTCCAGGTGGCCATGTTGTGAAAATATCCATGTATTGAAGTGATCAGGTGAGTTGAAGATGAAAAATAAGAAGAGCCTTCTGTGTTTATCCTCTTGACTTTACTCGTTGGCTTGCTGACTAGGGCGGCAGATGCTCACCGACGGCCCGATATTGGCTGGCAGTCGGCTTGGTGTGTCAGGGCCTTAAGGAAGATGATGGGATTTATCTGACAACTGCTGTGTTTCCAGGTGGGCTCTGTGGTTGCAGTAGGATGGCTGCGCTCAAGGAAGGCAGTAGACTGGCGTCTCTTCAGAAACATCTTCATGGCGTGGTTTGTGACTGTGCCCATCTCTGGTCTGATCAGTGCCGCCATCATGGCCATCTTCATCTATGGCATCCTTTGAGCAATCGGGCTGCACCCCAAGCAGGGGAGGAGAAAGAAACCGCTCCATTGCGCACCAGGAGAAGAGGAGCAAAGTTGGAAGGCCAAAATATATCGCTTACCTCAAGCCAACAACTTTGGAAGAAAAAGGAAAAAAAATAGAAATGTTTGAAAGGACTTGTGATATGGGCCTGTGGTTCTTGGCTGCATCATCTTCAACCTAGAATTTGCTGTTTGTTCCATTTGGGCCACATTACTTCTAGCGGGAAGCTTGCATTTCTTTGTTCTGACTTGCTTTTTCATATCTCATCATTCTGTAACGAGTTAATCTAAAAGCATCAACTGATTTTTTTCTAATACTCATTCTTCCATATTTTTTTTTACTTTGCAACTATGTATATACAACCATGTTCTGTTTTAATTGTTTTACATGTTAGAAAGAAATGAACAATCGAAATGCAGTATAAGCCTTTTGTCGATGTAACTCTCCAGTCATAACACATGCTGAAAGTAACGTAGATGCAAAAGCAGTATTTTTAGGTGAAAACAAGTTTGTGTGTATGTGCGCGTTTTTTTTCCTCAATTCCAAGTAATTGTTATTAATGCATTAATGTTTTCCATCGGGCTTCATTGTATCCCCTAAACTGTTGGGACACTTGCTGTCCCCCCTCTTGTTATAGAACAAAATTGACTCTAAACTGACTGTAAATTCAGAGAGTTTCAGTGTTTTCTACCATACTTATGCGATCACATTCGTCTTTATGACAATTATCGGAATAATTGACTATGGTAGAGGCACTAATAGTACACACTGGATGACCACTTTCAGAATATATGAAATACTGTATCAAAAAATCAGCGCACCTCTGGCAGGAAATGAGAAAACCCTAATCGTTGAAGTCAGTGGATTATCTACAATCCAGCTCTTTCATCAGTATCTCCTGAGGCTCCTCCTTATCGATCAGCACAGAAATAACTGCCTGAAATTATCAGCCATTTGAATTTGAGAAATGTAACAGCAGAATGTCAACTAACAGAAACACATGCTGTCATACAAGACCTCTTAAGTTTCCTGTTAAAACTTGATTGCATCATCTTTGATGGTTAAATGCTTTGGGCCTTCTTCAGCGTTGTTTTTCCAGTTCACCGTGTATCGGCTACTTCCCAGTATGTTTGCACCTGCCCAGTCGTTTGGGTAATTCTAGCTTTCCTCTTTCTTTCTCGGCCTGAAGGTTGTAAAAGAGGACGAACAGGAACCCCATACTGGAAGTCATCTTAACTAGGTGGTTTGGTGTTGAGCTGTTTGAATCAGGCAGACATATGTTGCATGCCACCAGTGTGTGGTCATTTGGCTGCAGTACTAAATGCATATCAGATCTATAGATGCTGTAGTTGCCTTAATTGTTTTGATTTTCCCTTTAGGTACCAAAGAATTTTTTTTTCTTTTTTTAATGCACATCAACATACTATAGTCCACACTTGTGGATGAAAAAAAAAACAAATAAAAATGGGAAAATATACTGGTGTTGAACTTGTTTTTGTCATTAATTTATAATATATAAAACCTATATATTATAATAATATATATCACAAATACCAACAATGTATTGTACTTTAAACACTCAAAGTCAGGTTCTTGTGGTAAAATAATGCTGTATTATCTGAGTAAATATCCCAATAAGCAGCTCTGAAATACTGCACAGAAGCATTTTGTCACATGAAACAAAAGAGGACAGAGGATGCACAGATAGGTGGAATAGTTCCCTTTTTATTGGCAGTAAGCTCAGTGCCGCTCAGACACCGGGTAATGAGAGAGCGCTGGGATCCACGTGCTGCTGCGCTTTCTCACTCCAGTACATCTGTGACGCAGGGACAGACAAGAGAGGATTCCTTTACGCTAGCTTTACATTGCAAACACACCACAATTCAGTAGTTTTCCAGGGCTCTCAGAGCAGTTATATGATTCACATCCAGGGCTTTCTGATATATGACTCACTCACTCACTCCTGCGCAGGTAGTGATGAATGATGACTACCAGTGTTATTTTACTGCCGTAGAGCACAAAGCGAGGCATAATCTATCCCCAAAGGGTTAGGATTTACTGCTACAGGCTGATTCTCTCTTTTTAACCCTCTGAGACCCACAACAGACCTGTTTTTGTCTTTTTTTAGGGGGAGTACAGGGGCTCTTTAGGGGGAGATAGCAGGTCAACAGTAGATGTCACATAGAAGTGGTGTCCATCATCTGAAAGCTGGGAAACTGAAGATTAATTTGAGATGCAGCTCGGCACTGTGTCAAAGTTGTTCTAGTCATAAATCAGAAAAAAACATTAATTAATTAATTATTTAAATATGTTTTAAAAGTGAATAAAGGTTTAGAGCATTATAATGGAAATATATGATGGTCAATCCTATGCTCTATTATGTCTCGTATGTTTTTGCAGCAATTTTTGGGTTGATACCATTTGTTACACAGATTTTATGCAAAATTTAACCATTTTTTACCAATCGAGAATTGATAAATATGATTAATAATCCCTCCAAAATACCACATTAGTCACCAAGACCTTGAGGAACACCATAGAAAAAGCCATGCTTCAAAAATTCACTTCTGTTCTGAAAACTGCTCTGAAACTCTGTTTTTGTCCATATACCTAGGAAAGCTACACATCCTCTGAATGCCCTAGGTTTCTAGTTTATGGCTGTAAAGTTTAATGAGGCTGTGATTATCCTAGAGGTCACCACAGGTCATTTTATACAGAGAGGTCAAATTACAAAAAAATGGTCTCGCTACAACAAAATGGCTGCTATGGGGACTAACATCATCACACATGAATACAATTGGGCTCATTGGATCCACAAGAGTCTCAGCTTTACAATGATACCCAATTTATGCAATTCCACGAATATTTAGGGAGCCCAGTATGCAGAAATATGCAAACACATCATTTTAGAATAGGCGAAAAAAACAAATTTGTACTGCATTAAAAAACTGGATGTGTTTTGCCCAGAAGTGCATGTGATTATCATAAAGTGGGCATGTCTGTAAAGGGGAGACTTGTGGGTACCCATAGAACCCATTTTTATTCACATATCTGGAGGTCAGAGGTCAAGGGACCCCTTTGAAAATGGCCATGCCAGTTTTTCCTTGCTAAAATATAGCCCAAATGTGGAGCATTACTTTGTCTCCTTACCGACAAGCAACCATGACCTGGTTGGTACTGATGGATTTGTTAGGTTTTTCAGTTTCATATGATAGCTGTACCTTCACTCTACCTCTAAAACTGAACCTCCTGCTACAGCCTCTGAAAAATGGTAAAGTCGGTCGGGATTTTGCCCTCTCAGGAATTTGAATCTAAAAGATGACCCTTTATCGCCGCATCAATAACCTTGGACCAGAGGAATTTCATCAATTTTAAAACAATCCGTTTGGCATCTTTTAGGGCAGGGACAGTGCATCCTTGGTCTAAAAATAACCAGAAGCAGATGATACAGTATAAATCAAGGACAATAGCTACCTGGGGACAGACGTCTCAGACTGCCCTGGATTCTTGTCCTAGATTTACTCACATACAAGGAGGACTGTTTTTCAAATAAACAATCTTATTTTGGAGGTCAAGCAGCCAACCAATCTCTGTGCTGACTCAAATATCTCTCTAGAACATTTGTTTTGACTCTTTTTACTCATTAAAACTGTTTTTACAAGCTGCGGAGCTGTGCATTTATAAGTGCTCTTGAGTCATTTTACAGTTGATTTTGAACCCGACCTATAAAGGCTTTTTAACACCATTTGAATCTAGCTGAGACCGGCTCTGACTGGCTCTGTTTTGCACATTCTGTTCATTGCATAACCTACAATTTGACTTGCACTGTGTTGCTCAAAACAGTTCACCACATCTTGCCTCAGCAGGTACTACGAGTCCGCCTAAAAAAAAAAAAGTTAACCACCGTCTCTGGATAATACTAGTGAACAGATAAGGATACATTTATCATTACAGATGTATGTGTGTGTGGCATTTAGACGTTTTCACCTTGTTCCTTCTTGGTTGAATCCTGATTGGCTTCATCTGCAGAGGAGAAAATGGAGAGTCACAGCAAGTAGTTTTAGTGTGGGATTCATCAGTATGTGAGTGAGTCAGTGGCCATTTTACTTGATCTTACCCACACTGCTCACAGTCTCTGACACTGTCTCATGGTGCTCTGGGAAGACATGAAAATTAATTTGAGTTTAAAGAAACTAGAGACAGTAAAAAAAACTCTTAAATCCTATTTGGACAAACTGCTGTGTACTTTATATTGTTGTTTATCACTAAATAAAAGAAGTTTAACAACTAAAAATGTATTAGTTGTAGTGTTTTAGTGTAGATTTACATCACTTACCCCTCCTCTGTCTCCCTGTCAATAAATAATAGACACAAATTGTCATTGATAGAATGAAAGGGGCTGAAATTACAGCTTAAATGTGCTGAAATAAAAACTTAGTGTCGCAATCTCACCATCTGCTTCCTCAGAGGACTCAGACTGGGATTCTGTGGGTGAGATATTAGTCACAAATTGTGATATTTTACATGTTAGTGTACTTTGAGGTACTGCAGACCTTTTTCTAATCTGTCCTTTATCACCATCTGCAGGCGGATACTTGAACAGTAAAACCTCTCTCACCCTCTTGAGCTGCTGCGTCAGAGTTCCCACCTCCCTCTGCTGGAGGAGGATTTCACAGTTACGTAATGTTGAGATATCAGGTACAGAAAGATCACATGTTGTCTTTTAATTCAAGCCAGCAGGATGTTTTCTTTTTTTACACACCTGTGTTGTCATCCTGAGCTCCAGTTTGCTCCTCCACTGTTGGAAACAGGTGGCGTTTAACACACGATGAATATGTTCAGGTGTTCATCATAGTATATAAGTATAACTTACCAGATCCATCTTTAACGGCCTCTGCATGTAAAATGTTTGAAAGATTGCATTACAAACTGAGCCTGAATCAGCATTTATTAGTTTTGAATGTGGTCAAAACTCATGTAGTTCCTCTTACCAAGGTAGCGAGTTTCCTCATTCTGTTCCTCTGTAACTGCACAGGAAAGGGTTAAAAATAACACAATGAATGAAAGGTATATTTGCTTATGAAGTTGCCTCATTTGGGGTTTGGGGTCATTGCCCTGGACTTTGTCAAACTTACCATTCATCTGAGCGGCCTCACCCTTTTGAGCGGCCTCAAACTCCATCTGATCTGAGGACACAGAGTGATAGGATGACGCAATACAAGACAATGGGCAGTTTATGTAGTAATAAAAGTGAAGAAATGTAGTGTTACAGATCAAATAAAAGTGAGTCTGGTAGGTGGCTTTCACAAACTGATCAGTCTCCCTGTGTCATTATAAAGTAAGGCTGTCAATCTATTAAAATATTTAATCGCAAATTTTCAAAATGTACCTTAAGGGGAGATTTGTCAAGTATGTAATACTCTTATCAACATGGGAGTGGTCAAATATAATTGCTTCATGCAAAGTATGTATATATTTATTATTGGAAATCAATTAACAACACAAAACAATGTCAAATATTGTCCAGAAACCCTCACAAGTACTGCATTTAGCATAAAAAATATGCTCAAATCATAACATGGCAAACTGCAGCCCGACAACAACAGCTGTCAGTGTGTCAGTGTGCTGACTTGACTATGACTTGCCCCAAACTGCAGGTGATTATCATAAAGTGGGCATGTCTGTAAAGGGGAGACTCGTGGGTACACATAGAACCCATTTTCATTCACATATGTTGAGGTCAGAGGTCAAGGAACCCCTTTGAAAAATGGCCATGCCAGTTTTTCCTCGCCAAAATTTAACACAAGTTTGGAGCGTTATTTAGCCTCTTTTGCGACAATCTAGTATGACATGACATGGATTCTGTAGGTTTTCTAATTTCATATGATAGCAGTATCTTCACTCTAGCTTTTTGAGGCTGCTACAACCTAAAAATCGCAATTTGCGTTAATGCGTTTAAGAAATTAGTGCCACAAATTTGCATTAACACGTTATTATCACGTTAACTTTGACAGCCCTGTTATTAAGCAAATTAAAAAGCTGCCACTCTTGCAGCCAGGTGAATTAATACACACAGACTTGAACATAAAGTACATAAAACACATCAAACATCAGTTTCACAGTACCTATCTTCTGCAGTTCACTTAGCCCATCTGCATGAAAGACACAAGGCATTTGCATCAGTGTTGAAGCATGCAAGTATCATCACCCTTACATAACTATTATTATTATTGTTGATAATTGTATTATGACAATAATTCCTCACCGGGCTGAGCAACTACTTCCTCTTTCTCTGCAGATTCCAGAGAAGCTGAGAGAGCTAAAAATCATCACAAGTACATAAAGACATCGGTCAGTAAGTACATCAGTCAGGCTTATAATAAATACATAACTGAACATCTTCTGTATTAAATAGGCATGAATGGGTTTTCTGTCGAAGCACATTATCAAGTAAACATATGTAAAAACAAACAAGACTCCAATGTTTATACCAGATTATACCCTCCATCAGTGGAGATCACCCCATTTTAAATTGTAGTCATATTCTAATTCCCTTAAAAATCATAACTATTTATTTTTTCTTACCGGAGTGAAATGCTGCTACAGCGAGGAAAACGCATAGTGGCACTAGAAATCTCATCTTGGCTGGTGGTCTGGGTAGTGGAAGATTTTGGGTTGTTGTCAGTCTCCAGCCTCTTATATCTTCAGTCACATCACATGCTTTGCATGGACAGGCGGCTCTGGTACCATTGTCCCTCCCTACCTGAGAGGACAGCTGGGTGGTACATCACCACACAGACGTAGCCTTATTCAGGCCGTCAATGCCGCCCATTGTTTGCCCTTCAGTCACACGGGCCTTTATTTAGGGTGTTACTGTGTCTGTTTGATACAAAAGAGAAAAAAAAACAGGAGTCCTTGCATCAGAGCTGAAAACAATGTTCATTTCCTTTTTGGGGGATGGAAATGGTGATTTCACCACACGTCCATGTGCTTATGAATGATGGGTCACAATGTCGCTCAGTGAGACAATTCCTCAATTAATAGTGCAGATCAAAGAGAGGATGCAAATGGATTTTAAAAGTGAAACGAGATAGAAAGAAATAGTAAACAAGAGTACAAGTTGAGTCTGATACACAAGCGAGAATAAAATGGGCATCAATATCACCATCACACACTTCATCTAATTTGCAAATTGCTTCATAGAAAGTGAGATTTATGAGTGCAGAATGTCTTGAGAAGTGATTCAAACACAATTTAATCCATCTTTTAATACATACCAGATATGGCTTTGGAGTAAAATGTCAAATAAGAGTACAAAGCAGACACAGTCTCATCTCTTTATTGTGATTGTAAACACTTGCAAAACATACTGTTTAGTTTGGAAGGTTTCAGTATTGATTAAAATTATATTTTAATATAATAATTTTGTAAATAAGAGCCTCATTTTATTTGTGCAGAAGAAGCCAGACAAAATACTCCACATGGTTGTTTTTTTGGCATTTGTAAAGAGAAGTGTAAACCTGAAACTTTTCCGTCAATTAAACAGCACTATTAACATTTTTGCTACAGTGTCTTGACATATACTCACAACCAGAAAACTTCTTTCAAAAATCTAGAAATATACACCTTTAAAAGTGCTTTAAGAAACAATTAGCAAACTACAATTTTCTTCCCAAAGTAGCTAAAGAACATGAAAGTGGTTTACATAGGTACAGTAGCATGACATCTGATAAACCACAGGCACAGGCTACTTTAAAAAACAGATTCTCCTCCACAGAAATGCATTGTGCTCTTTCAGTTTGGTCCCGGTGATCTGACTCACTTCATTAAATATGACACAGGAAGACCCAATGGACAAAAGATTTCCAAAATTAAAGGGAGACTTATCATGTAATAAAGATGCAAGCCGATTACTCAGATATATTTAAGGCACAATCATAGTTTTAACAAGCTGAATTCATACACCTCGTCAGCGTGATTAGACTGTCCAAGTTATTAAATTTATCAGTAAACATGGACTTGTTAATACTTTTCTTAACTGAAATCAATGACATCCGATTTACAAAGACAACGTCTTAGTTGCACAAGTCTGTTGCTGACAGCTGCCTGTACTCACTGACAACATATGTCTGCTGAGGAGGTAGAGAGACAGAAGACATCAATAAAAGGGCAGTAACAAGCTGATTTGCAAGACGTTAGCTGTACCGTGTTCAGAACTGCAGCAGTGCACATAAAAAAAAACATCAACAAATTTGTTCAAGACACACTCTAAGACAGAGGAACACTTAAAAAGCGTGTGTCTACCCTGGAGTGCAGCGTGGTTCACAGTGATTTACAAAATTCAGCACAGTACATTGTTGACCCACCTTTAAGTGTGATTTGTGCTATTGTTGCTGCTGAATGATGAACCATGGTGGCTACTGTTTGGGTGATTAAAGGATCATTCCAGTTGGTCTTTTTTTTTCTTAGTTTCGGTCAATATTCCTATTGGTAAGAATAACATTGTACTCACCAAGTTAACTTGTTGCTGAGATCTGGGAAAGAAGGGAGACAACGCTAAAAAAGAAGTGAGACGGGGCAAGAGACGGGTAGTCAGATAGGTTTAAAACAAACCCCCCAGTAGCAGACACATTTGGGAGAACGGCTGCTGGTTTAACTGTAAAACACCATATTTGTATGTGTGCACAAGGATTAGAAACGGTTTTACCTCCAAGTAAAGTAGTTTAGATAATACGTTGACTCGTGTACAACCTGTCTGACTGTTTGACTGCTCGTGTTCTTTTCCCTGTCATTATAGCGACGTCACTGTATTTCCCAGATCTTAGCAACTACTTTGATGAGCAAAATAGAAATGATGGCCAAAACTACAACAATAAGATCCAACTTGTAATAAACTGGAATTGTCCTTTGAGTTTAAAGGGGTCAGAGCACCCCAGATACCTGAAAGAGAGTTGCCCTGACAGGAGTGTTATCATAGTGCAGCAGGCGGTGTCCATGAGTATCTGTGCGGGTTTATACTGTACTTGATTGATCGTATTTTATTGCTTTTTCAGAGTTCCCCTCTTAGTCGGGTGTGCAGGTCTTCCTGATCGATCTTGTCAACCTGTTGGTGCCAGCGGTGGTGCGCCAGCAGGGCCACGTTCCTGCCAGAGATGGCGCTGATCTCCATGGCGCTAGCCGCCCACTCCAGAGCATTGAGGTAGTACAGCCGGTCGTGCAGGACGAAGGGAGGCGTCCTACGGTGCGGCGGGTGGTAAGAAGGATAAGCCAGCCACCGAGTCTCCGACACTGAATCCCAGGAGAGGAACATGTCCTGCAGCTGCTCTTGGGACAGCGGCTGTTGGGAGAACACCTTCCAGACTTTGGTCTGGCTGGCGGGGGGGCGTTTGTAACCCTCAGGGATGTGCACGGGGTCAAGAGAGCTCAGGCTGTTGATGAGGGAGCCCTCCGAGTCTTTGGTGAGGACGTCAGACACGGTGAACTTCGAGGCCGGTTCGGTGGTCCCGAGGTAGGACATGTTGAGCATGCCGTGGACCAGAGTGGCGACAGTCTGGTGGTAACGTCCGGGGTAGTGAGAGGGGATTGGAGGGGAGAAACCCGAGAAGGTGATGTCGGACTTTCCCTGGTGTAGCGGTGTTGCTATTACCACTATGTCGTACAGAGAGTGTGCTGAGCCTGATTCTCCGACATAGTTAACCTCGTAGAAACTTGCCACTGTGCCTGAAAATGGGAGACGGAGGGAAGTTAAGTATTTGACATTAAAAAAGTGTGAATATTAGAAATCCATCAGTGGGAGAAAATGACCAGTTCTGCCAAATGAAGGAATGTGAAAGGTACCTGTCTTGGATGGTCGGACTTTTACTGAAATCGACGTCACTCTGGCAGGGATGAGCTCACTTTTGCTGTGGTACAGCAGTCCTGAGCACACCCTCTTATTGCCTCCGTCCACTGCCCACAGGCCTGAATCTGCTCCTGCTAATGACACTGCCCCTAGAAGACAACACATACAGTAAATGTTACCTCTATTTTTTAGAGCTTTTCAACAAAAACCTTGGGATACGTAATTCCAAACATACCCACAAAGCCATTGATGCGGACACTTTGGCCGTAGTTGACTCGAGCGATGGGTACGACAATATCGTTGAGGAAGGTCTGCGAAAATCCTTCGCCGATCATCGCTTCCTCCAGGGTCTGATTCCGCAGGGTAAGAAAACTATCGCCACCCATGGCGTGAAGGAGCCGATCCACACTGGAGAATGAGTAACCAAACTGCTGATACTGGTAGATCCTGTGAATAAAAGGATTTACATGATCACCTGTGTTGATATTCGTGGATCTCATGTTGAGATTTAGGAGCCATGACAACTACTTTTCCTCCTCACCTCATGAATTTGTCCATAATACTCTCCACCCACATATGCATTCGGAGAAAGGTGAACCCGTATCGCCAGAGCATGCGCAAGAAATTTACTATAAACCAGTCGCTCTCTTCAAACGTGAGCTCCTTTCCATCAAAGATTGCCATTTTAGAGGGGACATCTGTCCTTGGAGGAATACCTGAACACAAACATATAGTAAGAGGGTTACTCTCTAAGTTTCAAATATGGTGGATTACATACCAATAATATTTTCCATTATTCATGTGTTTGTGCTGAATCTGTTTAAATTAGGATATGTTACCTAATTTTTCAATGAAGTGCTTCATGTGCAGGTTCAGAGGATGGATCACGGAGCCTCCCGTCTCATACTCATACTCTCCGATCTTCACCGTCGCTAGTCGTCCGCCAACAACGCCAGGTTCGAACACATCGATCTTCACCCCGGCTCCAAACTCCTGCCTCAGGTAAAACGCTGCACTTGTGCCACCTATGCCTGCTCCGACCACAGCTTTAAAAGGAGCAATGACAACACAGTGAATCCACTTTGTAACAGCTGGAATCATTCTCTTGAGGTCACTTGAATATGTATGTGAATATTTTCATTTGATTCATTAATTATTCTTCATTTGAATAATAGCGCTGGTTATACTGTTGGTCCATATGCACATTTATAAGATGAACTTTCCCCAGTTTTATTTTATTTGACACCTGCAGCATTACTTTTGTGAGATTACTTATTTTATATATTACTATTATTATTGATCATTCAGTCTACAAAATGTCAATATATTCTTTGTTGCATTTAAAGAGATGTGGTTTTGTGATTTATTTAAGAGGGTGAAAATCAACCAGGTTATTTGAGTCTCATTGCAATGATTAAAAGGGTTCATGTGATTTATATGGTGTATTCTGATGCATGTACCCTTTGTAGTGTTTGACAAGACTCTGACTATAAAAAATTGTCAGGCCCCGACCTGACTGGCCGACCAGCAACTTTAAGACGAACCGCTACAATATTTTCCCAGAGCTCAAGGTGACGTTTTGAGACGTCTTTTTTAATCTGAAATACAGTCTAAAACCCAAGAAATGTACAATAATTTAATTGGTATCAGCAAATGATTGGCATTTGTTTCTCAATAAATGACTAATAAATAAATGATTCATCTATTATCACAATCGATGGAGTAACTGATTAATCAACTTTCATTCTGTTCCCTCTGATGAGGCCTTATAGTTTTGGCAACGGCAATATCATTTTAGAAGTGACTTTATGAGATCCTGATTCAGTTAAATCATAGGTAAAAAAAAAAGAGGATCAGACTACTGTCTAATATATAAGAAATCAGCCCATCAAATTATTGGTGATCTTTCATATTGAATAACTGACTGATGAATTTTACAAGGCACTACAGGAGGACAACTAATCAGCAGTTTGCAGTATTGATGGGATTTTTTTGCTAATGCCATCTCACTGTAAACTCATACTGAGTGTGCCACCAGATAGCAACCTAATTTGCACAAATTATACCATATGCAAATGATGATAAGATAAAATAAGATATTCCTTTATTAATCCCGCAGTGGGGAAATTTGCAGTGTACAGTAGCAAAGGGGATAGTGCAAAAAACAAGAAGCATCAGCTAACAAAGTAAAAAAATAGCTGAACAAAGTGTAACAAAATATGAACCATTTAAATGGAAGGAAGTATAAAAATAGGAGCAGTATATACATATTATATCACCCTTGTATTAAAAAATTGCACGAGTGGAAAATTATATTGCACAGTGAGAATGAAATTAATGAATGAATGAATGAAATTCCACCTGAAAATATCAGGTTATGTCAGTTTTTCTGGTGTGTAAGTGGTCTACTGGGAGCAGTGCTGGTTGTGGAGTCTGACAGCTGCAGGAAGGAAGGACGTCTGATAATCTATTTTTTCTTTAAGTTTTATGTACTTCAAGTATATTTTTATTTTTTTTTACTTGCTCACATATGTCAATGCAACTGTATTGTGGGTAAGGTCACAGTGAGGTCTCGCCCACATAAATATAATATTATGAACCCTCTACTTTAAGCATCATAGGGAGGATAATGCTTGTCTATCCTCCAGTGTGTCAGACTTTAGAAGATGGAAGAACAAATTGAGTAGGTATTCTAGTTATAGAAAGAATGATTGATGTGTTTTTTGGGACAGGCTTACCTATCTTTTTGGGCTGATCTTGCAGCTCTGGTGGAGCTGAGGCTAGACTTCTTCTCCCAGTGTGCCAAAGCCCCAGAAACAGCAGGGCTCTCAGTGGCAGGGTCCGTGGATTCATTGTGGTTTGTCTAGTTCTCTACTGCACTATTGGAGCATCTGTACAGAGAGGAGTAAACATCAGCCATGATCAGTTCCGCATATATACTCTTCTTACAGTATGTGTGAGTTCCTGAAGGCAACAGTCTCTATCAGTCCTGGTCAAAGGTCACTCTCACAGGAGTTCACACTCACGCGAAGAATAACAACAGTAACTTGTTATAAAGTCGAGGCTAACGCTACCAGGTCTGTCTAGTATAATAGATATAGTCTATATCTAACATTAAACACGTTATAAAGAGAAAGAGGTGCGTTTAAAGACTCACTATTCACACTGACACTAGAGGGCTGCTGTTGATCCAGAAGTAGCTTCACACAGTTATCCTCTCCGTTACAAGTCAAGATAAATATAAAAGTAAAAGTAAATCTTCTCCCTGTCTACTTAAACAGACAACTTAACTGTTAATAAAAGCCACTATCGGACTAGAAAGTGTCAATAACTAACTAAACTAGTTTAATGGTTGAATCATGTCGGAGCGCCGTGAACGTCTCTTACGGTTGACACACACTTCCGGGTACGCTTATATTTGAATTTCACAATAAAAGGTCGTAAAATCTTATTTTGAGATTTTAAAACTGAGATAAATGTGAGCAATTTCTCTACAATTAATGAATAATATAATTAACCTTTTCACAAGATAAAAAAAATTATGTATAGGCAAGCCAACGCAAGGCAGCTTTATTTGTATAGCACATTTCAGCAACAGGGCAATTCAAAGTGCTTTACATTAACATTCAATAATTAAAACAGTTATAAAAACATTAAATATTAGAAAATAAAAACAAGCTAAAAAAAAAAGCTAGGATAGAAGCTAAAATAGAGTATAACACACAAGAGTAAAAGCTCTAGTGCAGTATAAGATCATTATCTGGTTTAATAAAAGGCAGCAGCAAACAGGAAAGTTTGAAGCTTTGATTTAAAAGAACTCAGAGTTGGAGTTGGTCCTGCAGGTTTGTGGGAGCTTGTTCCAAATATTTGGTGCATAAAAACTGAAAAGTGCTTCTTCTGCATGTTTAGTTCAGACTCTGGGGACACTAAGCAGACCTGATCCAGATGACCTGAGAGGTCTGGATGGTTCATAACATAGAAGAAGATCAGAAATGTATTTTGGCCCTAAACCATTTAGTGCTTTGTAAACCAGCAGGAATATTTTTAAATCATTGCTCTGAGAGACATACAGTATAGGCTAATTTGTAATTTAAAATCCAGTTATGATAACGTACTGTTCAATGATTTATACATGAAAAAGGGCTTGTGGACGTTTGAAGAACCTGAGCATCATTTCTCACGAGATAAATAAATAAATATTGAGAATAAAAAGGTAGTTTAGTTTATTTATTGACTACACTTAGGGCGTTTTATATTTTAATAATTTATTTATTTATTGTGTTGAGTTGAATGTGCTACTTATTTTGGACTGTTATTACCTTGTGCCTTTTCTACCTTTTTTCTTTTCTTCAAGCTGACTCGGTGTAAACTGCTCAGAATTCCAATGTTCTTATATTAGGTGCAAATGGCAAATAAAACTCTTGAATCTTGAATAGTTCATCATCTCTGATAAGTCTGAATCAACTGGGACTCAATTTTGAAAAACAAAGCGGAAGTGGAGATTTTGTTTCTATAACCGGTTGCGGAAGTAAAGCGGAAGTAGCTGCCAACGTCTCCTCCTCATCTTGAACCATGCTTGAATGGAGGTGACCTTAGTAGTAAGTGTTTGTTATATTGTAGGCTAAAGGAACTTGCCGTGGACACATCGCGTCAGTCCGGTCTGGTTTAGATGCTAAGCTTGAATCTTAAATATCAGTGAAGACTTGTTGGAGAGAGCAGCCCGGACAGAGATGGCAGAGGCACATCAGGCTCGAGTCCATGCTGCTGTAGAAGACATGGTCCAAAGCCTGGAGAGGGACCACATCCGAGTGATGCAGGCAGGTGTCTTATCTGTGCAAACATGAACTGTGCATGCAGTGCTTTATTGTTCTACCAGTCTGATTATGTGCAGCACATGTGTCTTATGTGTCTTATGTGTGTGTGTGTTGTTGCTGCAGGGTCGCATGTTCAGGTGCTCTGCAGACTGCTGTGATCGCTCCTCTGACTCCATGTCTGTGGTGCATCGGTGCATCGAGAAGTGTCACACTCCTCTGGCCCAGGCTCAGGGACTGGTCACTTCAGAGCTGGAGAAGTTTCAGGTGAGGCAACATTTCGATGAAATAAAGTTTTTTTTTTTTTTTTTTAATAAATAAAATACTTTATTTCAAAAGCTCAATACAGTAGATTCATATACATGTTCAGATTGTTTTTTCTTTGACTTTTGTATTTTTAATGACTTTTTTATGACAAACTGTGATTTTATTTATGACTTTATGACAAACTATAATGTTACTTTTTATATGACTTTATTTATGACATACTATACTATGATTTTTTAGTGACTTTTTAATGACATACTATTATATCACTTTTGTATGACATAATATATTATGATTTTTTATGACTTTTATATGACATACTATGATTTTATTCATGACTTTATGACAAACTATAATATTACTTTTTATATGACTATTTTATGACATACTATACTAGGTATAATTAGGTTAGTTTTTTTTTTTAATCAATAAAATACTTTATTTCAAAAGTTCAATACAGTAAATTCATATACATGTTCAGATTTTTCAGTACAATTCTGCAAATATATTTTACATTATAAAAATAATATAAAAATAAAATAAATTATACAACAAATAAAATGTAAGGAAAGGAAAAGATGAATAAAAACAAAATAATAAAACAAACAAAAAACAATCAGGGTCTGTTAAACAATTGGAATATATTTAAAATGTCTAAACAATCTAATAGTTTTTGCCAATTTAGAATTTTTGAGATTTAAGTTATCAATCAGACAAATATATTTTAAAATCAGTATCTTTAAAAATAAAAAAGGGTATTATTTTAAGCCATATCATTTTATATATAATATTTGGTAAGATAATCATACAATTATGTAAATCTCATCTGCCGAAAAACTGGGATTGTTGACAGTGAGTAATATCTCAATCTTTGTTAGTATGATATCTTTTTCAAAATGTTTTGAGAGATTCTTCTGTAAATTTAACCAAAAAGAAGCAGCATGATCTACAAACACATGTTCAATAGGTTCCCCTTTTCAATTGCAAAAAGTGCTTATATTGTTAGCAGTTGCGAAGAACTTGCAAATAGTATCTTTAGCAGGGTAGTGCCTACCTGTGTACAGTCTTAAATAGAAACTCCTTGATTTTATTTGGAATTATATATTTATGAGGTAACAGATATATAGTTTTTCATTGTTTTCTATTTAAATATAGCCACCTATATTTACATATGGGGGGTAGTAATATGTTCAAGATGAACATGTTCAAGATGATTTCTAATAAAAGTGTTAGTACACTTTCTATCAGATATAGAAACCCCATTAATAGTAAGGGGATATACATTTGAACATTATATTTGTCTGAGGAAACCTCATAACTATATTTAAAATAATGTATACACACACAGTGAACCTGAGACTTTTGGGGCCCCTGAGTGCCCACTTTGCCTAGTTGGTACTGTAATTCAGCCTTGCAACATGCAGATATAATTGAGGTGCTGTTGAAACTACAGCATTACAATGATTATTAGAAAGATTAAGGGATTCTTATTACTGCGTTGCTTCTTACTGGAGTATTTTTTTAAAGTCAGTATTTAAGTAGGATTATACTAAAGTGGAAATACTTCGGTTCTCTTCATTTCAGCATAAGCTACAATGTCCCTAAATAACCTTTATGCTTGCAGCCAGGAAAAGCAGTAAACCAAATAATATCAAGTTAGGTTACAACAGCATTAGCAATACAACACACAGCTGAAATCATAGAGTTCAAAGGTTATCAGCTTCTGATAAGCGTCCGAAATTGGGTGAAAACGAGGACGTTCTCAGTAAACAGTCAGTGAACAAGAGAAGAGTAATCTGGCTCTGTTTTGTGCAGTACATTTTATAATTTTTCCAATTTCTTCTGCAGAGCGGTTGATTTTTGGAACCCGTTTTTCCTTTTTTCTTGCACTAATGTATTCCTTTTTTCTCATTACTTGTAATTTTTATTTTGAAATATGACATTAGCACTGTAATTCAGGAAAACAATGTATCTTTTTCCGAAAACAGAACTTGCAGACGATAAAAGGACAGTCAACCAAAATACAGTGTTTTTCTTAAAAATAAAGAGAAAAAGAAACCATACAAAATACAATTCTGAGAGACGGTACAAAAGCATAACTCACCTCACCACTTATGTATTTATGAAAAGAAAGAAAAGCCCCACTTGAAGAAATGTTTCCTGGCACACATCGTGTGTGAAAATCTGTCATATGCAGCGATTTCTTCTAACTCAACCTGTCCTGAAGAGGAGGCGTCTTCTAGTTCTTAGAAGAATTCGCCTTCCAAACATTATTGTCGTCTGGGTCCAGTCCTCCAGTATTTGCGGAAAAACAGACTAAACCTCAAAATCTCCTAAGATGTGAAGTTTTGGACAGAATACAAACGGAATGAATCATCATCCAGAATTGATGGATTTGGGGTCCATAGTGTGTGTACTAGTATACTCTCATCTCCCTTAGTCTTAAGGCTTTTTTAATGACATTGCATACTATACTATGATTTTATATTACTTTTATGACATACTATAATATAATTTTTTTTATGACGTTTGATTACATGCTATGCTTTTAAGACACACTATATTTTTGACTTTTTTATGACATACTATTGTTTTTGTAAGGAGTTTTTATGACACTATAATATGACTTTTTAATGACATACTGTGATTTTTTTATGACATACTATACTATATTTATGACATGTATTTAAGACCTACTATAATTTGAATTTATGACTTTTATCGCATACTATAGTATAATTTTTTATGATTTTATATAATATGACTTTTATGATGTTTTATGACATACTGTACTGTATTTTTATGACTTTTTCATGATGTACTATGACTCTTTTATAACTTTTTTATAACATACTGTGATTTTATACTATATATGTTATATTATATCACATTTAATACTATTAATATGACTTTTTATGACATACTATACTATATTTATGACATTTTTTACGACATACTTTAATGTGACTTTTTATATGACTATTTTATGGCATACTATGTTTTTTTTATAACTTTTTGTGACATGCAATTTTTTTTATGACATACTATACTATGATTTTTTTTGTGACTTTTTATTGACATACTATTATAT
Source organism: Sebastes umbrosus (assembly GCF_015220745.1). NCBI lineage: Eukaryota > Metazoa > Chordata > Actinopteri > Perciformes > Sebastidae > Sebastes > Sebastes umbrosus. The sequence continues at coordinate 19,940,951 of NC_051287.1, forward strand.
CACTTTTGTATGACATACTATATTATGATTTTTTTATGACATTTATATGACATACTATGATTTTATTAATAACTTTATGACAAACTATTATATTACTTTTTATGACGTTTTATGACGTATGCTTTTTTATGGCATACTATACTATGATTTTCTTATGACATAATATGACTTTTTTTAATGGCCTTTATGGCATGTTATACTATGATTTTTTTTAATGACATTCATATATCATACTGTACTATGATTTATTTATGGCATGGACCAGGTGGTAGAGCAGTTGTCCAGAAATCAGAAGGTTGCTGGTTTGATACCCGGCTCGTTTTATGACATACTATACTATTTTTTCATGACATACTATGACTCTTTTATAACATACTGTGATTTTTTTTAAAGACATACTATAATATGACTTTTATATGACTTTATTTTATGGCATATATACTATGATTTTTATATTACTTTTATGAAATACTATAATATGACTTTTTTATGACATACTATATTTTGACTTTTAAATAACGTACTATGATTTTATTAGTGACTTTTAATGACTTTATGACAAACTATAATGTGACTATTTGTATAACATACTATACTATGATTTATTTATGACATATTACTTTTTTTAATGACTTTTATGACATGCTATTCTTAGATATTTTTTTTAATGACTTTTGTGTCATACTACACAAGGATTTTTTTATGTCACGATCCAGGTGGTATTGAGGTTGTCCAGTAATCAGAAGGTTGTTGGTTAGATCCTAGGCTCATCTAGAGAGTGTTGAAGTTTCCTTGAGCAAGACACTGAACCCCTAACCGCTCCTGAAGAGCAGTATGGCAGCCTCTGCCATCAGTGTATAAATGTGTAAATGTATAAATATGGGCGCCAAAATAAAAAGCAACAGGTTCCACGACGCAAACGCACTGCTCATGTTCCCAGTGTGTCCCGGCCAACTATCTATCCTCTTTGCCCCCTCAGGACCGTCTGACCAGATGCACAATGCACTGCAACGATAAGGCGAAGGATCTTTTCGATTCCGGCGCTAAGGAGCCAGCTGTTCGATCACTGATGGACAGCTGTGTGGGCAGTTGTGTAGATGACCATGTGAACCTGATCCCCAGCATGACCCGAAGACTCAAAGACAATTTGGACTCTATACAACAGTAAGGAGCGGGATGGAAGACCGTAGTCCTTCCTGCGGTCATTGCACATACAGAGGTGCACGGTCACTCAACTCAGCCAGTTTGACCAGTAACAAGTGAAGAATAGAGGGCTGGAATACTATGAAAGGGCAGAGAGTGAAGTTTAAAATGCATTGTGTGATGCAAAAGAGTTTTGACTGGTTTTAGAGACGGATTCTGAATACTGGTGTTGTGGAGATTCAAAATGGCTCATGAGACTTGTTATTGTACTATGTGTAATCTACAAGCAGTAACCTCCCTGGAGACTGGGAGCTTGGAGTTTTGTCAGATTTTGGTTTATCTGCAACAAGAAAGAAATCCAGTGATGCATCTGGTGTCGCGTCATTAGGTGTTTTCGGACCAAACGGTTCTGGGGACTCACTGAGAGGAACTGCCCACTGAGAAATACATACTTTCAAGGGCTTTTTTCTGTTTGCACTCGCACCGCCAATTGGAACGCTGAAGTGACGTAAGCCGGCCAGCGCCGCACGCACACATCTCTAGCTGGGATATCAGCAAGCAGCTAGTTTGCTACATTTCACAAGCTCTCATAGCTTTTTTTAGTAATATAAGAATAAATAAACAACTTTGTTGCATGCCACAGTCATATAAACTCAAGCAAAATAGTTGTCACCAAAGTACCGTTTGCGATTTCAGTTTGAATCTGCTATCGTTTCTTCGGCTCAGTGGGTTAGCCTTTGAGCTACTGGGTTAACTCGCTAAGCAGCGGCTCTTGCACGTTCTTTGGCTCGGTGTTTTTGAAAAACATGGCTCATTGGCTCATGTGATCGACCAATCACCGCACACTTATGTCACTCACGGTTCCCATTGTGCTGGGAGTACCTACTCTGAAATAGGAGCTAAAAAAGTCCCTCAATCCGGCGTTCCAAGAACTACGATCGTTCCTAGTTCTTGCGGTGAAAAAGTTCCTCCGGTCCGAAAACGCCTATTGTGTGTGAACAAGATGCCAACTCAGACATGCATTGAAGAGAAGTGTGCATAGGAAACACTCACTCACAGTGCATATCTGAGTATCACGTTTTAAATTACTGGTATAGAGTACACCACCCAATGAACATGATACACATGTGCATCAATTCCTGCATAAAGTTTTGACTGTACGTTATGTTGAATTCTTCTTCTCAGTCATATTTAATTACTGAAGGTTTTCTCCAGTATGAGCCCTCATTCTTTTTTTTGTCATTTCATTGTTGTTAAGCTGTTCTGTGATTGTCTGACCTCTCGTGAGATATGTTTATATATCTGAATTAAAAGTACTGTACCTGTACCTTTTGGACTGCATTACTTCCACAATATCAACAACATGAGCTCTGTTTGCAAATAAAAATACAAGGCAATGATGAATGCCAGTGATGCTTTTCTTATTTCAAGGTCTGCAAAAATCTCAATTATATACAAATAATGGTACAAGAAAGGCAACACAGTAAGGTGGACGTCTGACTAACTGCAGGTGAATATTGTACATAAACAAATACAATGAGCAGTTAACGCACTAGAACTGATGGATTTTTTTTTACCCAAAATATTTCAGCAAAATATAGCAAGGGAAATTATATTCAAACTTTACTTCAGAAACCACAACAGACTCTGCAGAGGAGTCAACTGAAAACAAAAGTTGCACCACCTACACATTGATCGTTGAGTCACTGACAGAAAATACAGCGATGAGTCTCTTTCTGCTTCTTGCATAATTTAGTTTACACCTTATGGAATGAGGACGGAACCTGCCAAAATCAATAAATAAATAAATTACTCTACAAACAAGTTATTAAATGTAGCAAAAATATTTAAAATGTTGCCATTAATAGATAAAATGTGACATAAATTGATAATTGTTGTACTTCCCTTATTTATTCACTCTTGTTTAATTTTCTGTTTTATTTATATATTTTTAATAATTTCTAAACTTATTTTTTTTTATTTTTGCATGTATTTTTAAATGTATATATTTATCTATTTATGCATTTATTTATTTATGCACGATTTTCCCTTTACATTTCACCCCTTTTATTTATTATTTATTTTCCCAAACTTATTAATTTCTGTATTCTTTTCTTTATACATTTCTTAACAAATTTCTTTATGTATTTCTGCCTCATTATTTAAATGCGGGGACTGTCATTCAACGTGTGTTGTCATGGGGTCAGCGTACATAGATTGACTATAAGCTGGTGTAATGGTGTCTGCTTCTGCTTGTCAAATCCAGTCTTCATTCCCAGCTCCATGCAGCGGGTCATCAGCCTGTTGCTGCTCCCCCCGCCGCTGCCCCGTACCGGTAAAGGTGTGCAGCTCAACCGTCTGCAGCTGAACTGTTTCGCAGACCCACCGCCAGTCACCTCCCCGAGATTGAGCTCGTTCAGAGTGTGGACCTCCAGGCCGAAGCCGCTGGAAATGCGCCGCGCCTCTTAGCGACAACGGCACCATGATATCAAAGACTCTTATCGAGCCCGGATCAGTGGCACACACTGGACTGCTGGGCGCTGTACACAACCCCGCTTCCTATGATGGAGATAATGGGCACGGCGGATATCAGAAAAAAATTTCATAGTATAGTGTGTCGTAGGTCATTTTTTAAACGATAAACATACTATGGCCTTTTTTTAACGACACACTATAGCATGACCTTTTTTTAATGACATACTGTACTATGGCCTTTTTTTAACGATAATTTAAAGGTCAAGGTATACCTTGACCTGTTTTTTAACGACATTGTATACTATGACCTTTTTTGTCGTTGAAAAAAGGTCATAGTATAGTATGTCGTTAAAAAAAGGTCATACTATACATAGTATGTCATTCAAAAAATATCATACTATAGTATGATATTTTTTGAATGACATACTATGCTATGTCGTTAAAAAAAGGTCATACGATAGTATGTCATTAAAAAAAAGTCATAGTATAGTATGTCGTTAAAAAAAGGCCACAGTATAGTATGTCGTTCAAAAAATATCATAGTATGTCGTTAAAAAAATTTCATAGTATGGTATGTCGTTCAAAAAAGGTCATAGTATAGTATGGCGTTAAAAAAATTTTATACTGTAGTATGGCGTTAAAAATTTTTTATACTATAGTATGTCGTGGAAAAAAGGTCATACTATAGTATGTCGTTCAAAAAAGGCCATACTATAGTATGTCGTTAAAAAAAGGTCATATTATAGTATGTCGTTCAAAAAGGCCATATTATAGTATGTCGTTAAAAAAAGGCCATAGTATAGTATGTCGTTAAAAAAAGGCCACAGTATAGTAAGTCGTTAAAAAAAGGTCATAGCATGCTATGACCTTTTTTTCACGACATACTATGCTATGTCGTGAAAAAAAGGTCATAGAGTAGTATGTCGTTAAAAAAAGGCCATAGTATAGTATGTCGTGGAAAAAAGGTCATAGTATAGTATGTCGTTCAAAAAACGTCATACTATAGTATATTGTGAAAAAAACGTCATAGTATAGTATGGCGTTAAAAAAATGTTATACTTTAGTATGGCGTTAAAAAAAGGTCATACTATAGTATGTCGTGAAAAAAACGTCATACTATAGTATGTCGTTAAAAAAACGTCATAGTATAGTATGTCGTTAAAAAAAGGCCATAGTATAGTATGTCGTTAAAAAAAGGTCATAGTATAGTATGGCGTTAAAAAAATGTTATACTGTAGTATGGTGTTAAAAAAATGTTATACTATAGTATGTCGTTCAAAAAGGCCATAGTATAGTATGTGGTGGAAAAAAGGCCATAGTATAGTATGTCGTTAAAAAAAGGTCATGGTATAGTATGTCGTTAAAAAAATATCATGCTAAAGTATGTCGTTAAAAAAACGTCATAGTATAGTATGTCGTTAAAAAAAGGTCATATTATAGTATGTCGTTAAAAAAAGGTCATAGTATAGTATGTCGTTAAAAAAATTTTATACTATAGTATGTCGTTAAAAAAACATCATAGTATAGTATGTCGTGAAAAAAAGGTCATAGTATAGTATGTCGTTAAAAAAAGCCCATAGTATAGTATGTCGTGAAAAAAACGTCATAGTATAGTATGTCATTAAAAAAAGGCCATAGTATAGTATGGCGTTAAAAAAATTTTATACTGTAGTATGGCGTTAAAAAATTTTTATACTATAGTATGTCGTGGAAAAAAGGTCATACTATAGTATGTCGTTAAAAAAATATCATACTATAGTATATCGTTAAAAAAAACGTCATACTATAGTATGTCGTTCAAAAAGGCCATAGTATAGTATGTCGTTTAAAAAAGGTCATGGTATAGTATGTCGTTAAAAAAAGGTGATAGTATAGTATGTCGTTCAAAAAGGCCATATTATAGTATGTCGTTAAAAAAAGGCCATAGTATAGTATGTCGTTAAAAAAAGGCCACAGTATAGTAAGTCGTTAAAAAAAGGCCATAGTATAGTTTGTCGTGGAAAAAAGGTCATAGTATAGTATGTCGTTAAAAAAATATCATGCTATAGTATGTCATTAAAAAAAGGCCATAGTATAGTATGTCGTTAAAAAAAGGTCATAGTGTAGTATGTCGTTAAAAAAAGGCCATAGTATAGTATGTCATTAAAAAATTTTTATACTATAGTATGTCGTGGAAAAAAGGTCATACTATAGTATGTCATTTAAAAAAGGTGATATTATAGTATGGCGTTAAAAAAAGGTCATAGTATAGTATGGCGTTAAAAAAATGTTATACTTTAGTATGGTGTTAAAAAAATGTTATACTATAGTATGTCGTGAAAAAAAGGTCATAGTATAGTATGTCGTTAGAAAAAGGCCATAGTATAGTATGTCGTTAAAAAAATATCATACTATAGTATATCGTTAAAAAAACGTCATACTATAGTATGTCGTTCAAAAAGGCCATAGTATAGTATGTGGTGGAAAAAAGGCCATAGTATAGTATGTCGTTAAAAAAAGGTCATGGTATAGTATGTCGTTAAAAAAATATCATACTATAGTATGTCGTTCAAAAAAGCCCATAGTATAGTATGTCGTGGAAAAAAGGCCATAGTATAGTATGTCGTTCAAAAAAGGTGATACTATAGTATGTCGTTAAAAAAAGGTGATAGTATAGTATGGCGTTAAAAAAATGTTATACTATAGTATGTCGTGGAAAAAAGGTCATACTATAGTATGTCGTTTAAAAAAGGTGATAGTATAGTATGTCGTTCAAAAAAGGTGATACTATAGTATGTCGTGGAAAAAAGGTCATACTATAGTATGTCGTTAAAAAAATATCATACTATAGTATATCGTTAAAAAAACGTCATACTATAGTATGTCGTTCAAAAAGGCCATAGTATAGTATGTCGTTTAAAAAAGGTCATGGTATAGTATGTCGTTAAAAAAAGGTGATAGTATAGTATGTCGTTCAAAAAGGCCGTATTATAGTATGTCGTTAAAAAAAGGCCATAGTATAGTATGTCGTTAAAAAAAGGCCACAGTATAGTATGTCGTGAAAAAAAGGTCATAGCATACTATGACCTTTTTTTCACGACATACTATGCTATGTCGTGAAAAAAAGGTCATAGAGTAGTATGTCGTTAAAAAAAGGCCATAGTATAGTTTGTCATTAAAAAAAGGTCATAGTGTAGTATGTCGTTAAAAAAAGGCCATAGTATAGTTTGTCATTAAAAAAAGGCCATAGTATAGTATGTCGTTAAAAAAAGGTCATAGTGTAGTATGTCGTTAAAAAAAGGCCATAGTATAGTATGTCGTTAAAAAAATTTTATACTATAGTATGTCGTTAAAAAAACATCATAGTATAGTATGTCGTGAAAAAAAGATCATAGTATAGTATGTCGTTAAAAAAACCCATAGTATAGTATGTCGTGGAAAAAAGGCCATAGTATAGTATGTCGTTAAAAAAAGGTGATATTATAGTATGGCGTTAAAAAAAGGTCATAGTATAGTATGGCGTTAAAAAAATGTTATACTTTAGTATGGTGTTAAAAAAATGTTATACTATAGTATGTCGTGGAAAAAAGGTCATACTATAGTATGTCGTTTAAAAAAGGTGATATTATAGTATGGCGTTAAAAAAAGGTCATAGTATAGTATGGCGTTAAAAAAATGTTATACTTTAGTATGGTGTTAAAAAAATGTTATACTATAGTATGTCGTGAAAAAAAGGTCATAGTATAGTATGTCGTTAGAAAAAGGCCATAGTATAGTATGTCGTGAAAAAAACGTCATAGTATAGTATGTCATTAAAAAAAGGCCATAGTATAGTATGGCGTTAAAAAAATTTTATACTGTAGTATGGCGTTAAAATTTTTTTATACTATAGTATGTCGTGGAAAAAAGGTCATGGTATAGTATGTCATTAAAAAAAGGCCATACTATAGTATGTCGTTAAAAAAAGGTCATATTGGGCGCCTGGGTTAGCTCAGTTGGTAAAGCGGGCGTCCATGTATCAAGGCTTGGTCCTGACCGCGGCGGCCCGGGTTCGAATCCGGCCTGTGGCCCTTTCCGCATCCACTCTCTCTCTCCCCCTTTCCAAGACTCTATCCACTGTCCTCTGAATAAAAAATGGAAAATGTCCCCAAAAAAATAACTTTAAAAAAAAAAAAAAAAAAAAGGTCATATTATAGTATGTCGTTAAAAAAAGGTGATAGTATAGTATGTCGTTAAAAAAACGTCATAGTATAGTATGTCGTGGAAAAAAGGTCATAGAGTAGTATGTCGTTAAAAAAAAAGCCATAGTATAGTATGTCGTGGAAAAAAGGTCATAGTATAGTATGTCGTTAAAAAAATATCATGCTATAGTATGTCGTTAAAAAAACGTCATACTATAGTATGTCGTTCAAAAAGGCCATAGTATAGTATGTCGTTTAAAAAAGGTCATGGTATAGTATGTCGTTAAAAAAAGGTGATAGTATAGTATGTCGTTCAAAAAAGGCCATACTATAGTATGTCGTTAAAAAAAGGTGATAGTATAGTATGTCGTTAAAAAAAGGTCATAGCATACTATGACCTTTTTTTCACGACATACTATGCTATGTCGTGAAAAAAAGGTCATAGAGTAGTATGTCGTTAAAAAAAAGCCATAGTATAGTATGTCGTGGAAAAAAGGTCATAGTATAGTATGTCGTTAAAAAAATATCATGCTATAGTATGTCGTTAAAAAAACGTCATAGCATACTATGACCTTTTTTTCACGACATACTATGCTATGTCGTGAAAAAAAGGTCATAGAGTAGTATGTCGTTAAAAAAAGGTGATAGTATAGTATGTCGTTCAAAAAAGGCCACAGTATAGTATGTCGTTAAAAAAAGGTCATATTATAGTATGTCGTTAAAAAAAGGTGATAGTATAGTATGTCGTTAAAAAAACGTCATACTATAGTATGTCGTTAAAAAAAGGTCATATTATAGTATGTCGTTAAAAAAAGGTGATAGTATAGTATGTCGTTAAAAAAACGTCATACTATAGTATGTCGTTCAAAAAGGCCATATTATAGTATGTCGTTAAAAAAAGGCCATAGTATAGTATGTCGTTAAAAAAAGGCCACAGTATAGTAAGTCGTTAAAAAAATATCATACTATAGTATGTCGTGAAAAAAACATCATTCTATAGTATGTCGTTAAAAAAAGGCCACAGTATAGTATGTCGTTAAAAAATGTCATATTAGTTAAAAAAAAAAAGATCACAGTACAGTATGTTGTTAAAAATACGCCGTTATATAGTATGACGTTAAAAAGAGGCCTACTTTAGGCTATTATGACTTTTAATGAAGTTTTTGGACATACTATACTATAACTTTTTATGACTTTTTCGACATACTATACTATGCCTTTTTTTTAAATACTATACCATGACTTTTTTCGAAATACTGTACTATACCTATGACTTTTTATGCATTTTATCAACTACTATACGTATGACTTTTTTGACCTACTATACTATGTTTTTTTTTATGACTTTTTCAACTTGCTATACTATGGCTTTTTAAAATATACTATACAGTAATTATGACAATTTTACACAAATGTCTAATAGGATAAAATGATGAAGTGATGACATTTTGGACAGATCTAAACTGCAACTTGACTGATTGGCAGAGGCATAGAACCGCAAGACAGTAACTCTAGTTTCGAATTAGTGCTGAGCCTAAGATCTCCTAGTTTCTTCATTCATTCTTCATCCAACCTTATTCATTCGTTGCTCCTACTGAACAGAGGAGGATCAACCTGAATCTGGACCATTTTGTTGAAGTTTTTCATTGATCATCTGATAAATGAAAATGATACATGTATGCAATAAAGGCTTAGTCATCACATCAAGTGTTAAATCACTGACATAAATAGAATAAAATTGCTGGACAGCTTTGTCAAATATGTTACTGTAAGAGTGTGCCAGTGAACGTCACCTAGTAGGAAATCAGGCAAAAACTTTTGTAATATCTATCTATCTATCTCTGTAGTAAAGACCTACAATGAAAAAGAGATAGGATCATGTGATAGCACCACAGCCCATGTGAATGGGCAGTTTTATTGGCTGTCGAGAATTGTATTTTCTTTTGCAAAAAATAAATCCATACAAATACAAATGAAGTGAAAAAAATAAATAAAAACTGAACAAAAACACCTTAAAACTTCATGCCAGTTACAGTTGCAGCTATACAGGTGAGCCATACTGACTAGAATTAGTTAGCAGTACATGTTCGCTTTACAGATTTTCAAAACAGCATGAGGTAACTGATTGCCAAAATTGCCAAACAAATAGTGACCAAATCAATAGCACAAAAGTGTACAACGACGTAACTGCAAAGGTATTTCGTGTGGTGATGGGAGCAGTCTAAATAGCCTGCCCAAATGTGTCACACAAGGAAGTAAAAGAGGAGCAGTGGGCTCCAGTAACAGCAGTAAATGGACATTTGACAGCGTAGCTGGTAAACACTGCAGACAGTCTCAAAATCTGAAGTCTGTCAACATTTCTGTTATGCTGTCAACATCAGAACGCTGGTGTCAATGATCGTACATCCAAGTGTAAATAGTGTAAATCAGGCCAATGAACAAAAACTCCTGAAGGCTAAAAAAAAAAAGGATTATTGGGTTTATATGGATTTTTTTTACCTCACGATGCAGGTTTACATTTAGGTATGTAACATCATGGTTACTTGGGCTTTGTGACTTTACTTTTATCACTTGTTTTATAATGTGAATACTGCCTTAAATGTTATTTACAAAGTACAAAGGATACTTGATACTGGGTGTAATCTGGGAGAGGGGGTGGTGGACTTTCCAATCCGAAAGCCTTAACAGAAGCTACTCTGGTGTAGAATCGCACAGAGACATGTCCAATTTAAGACTGAGTGAGATGGACCTCAAGGGATTAAAGAGTGATAAAAACACAGGCTGAAACTCCTGCTTTTACTGCATATATCAGTTAGTTTTCACAATTCAAAAAGGGATGTCTGTTGAATGTCGTCATCAGCTGCGCTACATTTGACCGTACAACTTTTCACATAGCGGCACAGGCGTGGAAGGTTGCTTACGTTACGTCTTACGAGTGGTAGAGATGCTGTGTCAAGATTTAATTTACTCTTTTTGCACCTTTTAAGTGTTGGCAGAGATTGTACAGCATCTTTCCCATTTGGATTCAGCCAAAACAAGTCATGTGAAATGTGTGCCAAGTTTGTTTAATGACACCGTTGGTATACGTGGTGTTTTGCGTGCTTGCTGCAATGCACAGAGCAGTTGATTCAAGTCAGTGCAAACAAACAGGTGAGTTTTTGAGCGCACCCATCAGGATGGAAGGGACACATCTCTGACCAAATCCCACAGTCAGTTTACATAATGGTCAAAACGAGCAACAGACTTGAAACTTCCCATACAAGTCAGTAAAGGTCCAGTTTCACCCTCTGAAGCTGTTCCCTGATGATGTTCCCATATTCCAGGATGATAAACAAATTCCTGGTGGTTGATAGAAGTAACTCGGGGGGGTTTCCATCTTGGGAAATAGTCCAACATCCCAGTGTAGACAGTTCATGGCAGAGGTCCAAAGTTTGAAGCTGCTCTGAAGTCAAAGGTGGCCGAATCCCTCCTGGCCACTGCCTCTGCCACACCGTAAATCCTATTTATGCGTAGCTGACCCCCAATGTGCCAAAACACTGAATACACAGATACAAAACATTTTTGCGAAACACCTCACTGTGTTACATAGCATGCTGATGGTATGTCCAATGTCGAAGTGATGTTAAATGTGGCGGTGGATTGTACGTACAAGCTTGTGTCAGTGTCTCAGCTTTACCAGAGTGAAAGGAGCAGTTAATGGCTGCTGAACGGGCATCAAGACACGCAGCGAGCAGTGCTTTCTTGTTCTGAGGAGTCTGGACGGTGGTCCGAGTGAGGCGACGTATACAGGAAGTTACAGCACACGTAGAGGGGGAATGTTAACAACCGGCTGTCCAGGTTCATCACCACATACTCCTGTAGTCATTGGAGGGACAGTAAGAACATTTAACAAGTCAAGAAGAGCATCTTATACAAGGTAATTGATAAACTGAGCCATCTATTAGGTTAACAGTGCTCACTGACCTGGTCTTTCTCAAGGGTGAGAAGCTGGTAACCTGTTGAGCGACTGCAAACCAGCTTTCCACGGCTATCGAAGGAGGCAAGACGTAGCCTGAACAGATAAAAAAGTGTCAAAAGGTCACATACACATTGTTTTAAAAGGAATTTGTCTGTTTATACTTTATTTCAAACATGTAAAAACAAAACTAGATAACAGTAAAATTAAATGAATAATAAACCTATACACATACTCAGTAAATGTTTATCATAAACAACACGATTTACATCTGACATGTTCGAAGAGTAGGAGGAAGTATACGCTTATTTATTCCTACCCCTTATTCGCTAATAATCCATTAATTCATAAACTTTATCTCATATACACATATATATATATACACACATACTGTATATGTATATATATATAGCCTATATATATGTAACATTTTGGGAAACACGCTTATTTGCTCTCTTACCGAGAGATAGAGAAGATCGATGCCACTCACATGTCTGTATGATAAATATGAAGCTACCACCACCAGTAGATGGCTGACGTAGCTTAGCATAATGACTGCAAACAGGTGGAAACAGCTAGCCTGGCTCTGTCCAAGAATAACATCTAACTATCGCGAAAAAAGTGAATGTATTTCCCAAAATGTCAAAACAAACATCAGACACCTAGTTTCAATACATGACTATTATTTACAACAGCTAAATAAGCTCAGTTGTACAAATGTGAATGAGAAATGTGATAGAGAAGTGTAACAACTACTCATCATATTAAATTCAGATAAAATAGGTACACAATACATTAGTAAAAGGTTCCCAATTCTGTTGCAGTTGAACTCCAATACGTATCCCCAACTTACAAAGTAGTGCAACTTTACAGCTATATCACTACATATTTGTTTGGTTTGAGAAAATTCTTGCAGATGAGTTACTATTGTCTTTCCAGATTATACCATTTTTATCAAGTTTATAAAATGATCATCTTAGTTTTCTTATTATATCCACAGCTTAGATAAATATTCAAAGGTTGGCTGCACTACATACCTGAATGCCAGATGCCTTCGAGGTTGCAGACTCACGGCGCCCCCACATGGCTGACTCAGAGTATTTCTTTTGAAGACTATGAAACGGTTTGTGTAGGTCACCAGCAGGTCAAAACCAAAGTTGAAGCCTGTCCACCGCCAGCAGTACTGAGGAAAGGAAAATATTATTGTTTTTGTACTGTAAAAATTAAGTAAAATACATAAGCAAAATCTAATTGTCCGACTCACATCTCCATCTTTAGTCAGTTTCCTGCCGCACCTCATGCTGCTCAGCTCAAATTCATCTTTGTTAGCTTCCTGGGGACTAATGACAGACAGGTGTCTTTGTCATCCCAACAGCATTAAAATCATATTATGCATACAGTTTCTGTGGTTGTATAAAGATGCCGCAGCAGCTGAAAAATACAGGTGAAATTAAACAGTCTAATGACATTACAATTGTTCATTCTCAGGTTCTCACCCATTATCATTGTCAAATTCTGTCCGGAGCATAGCGAACCACTGGTTTTTGTACACCGACGTTAACCATTCTGGAAGTGAAAAAATTGAAAATATCAGCAGTTCATTAACACATGGAAAGAGATGTAAACATTAGGATGAACGATGGTAACTCTGCTTTACAATTTGTCTTAAAGTTTTTGTTAAATTTAGTAATGAAATGAGACAACTTGAGCAACTGAATTAAGTACAAAGATGGAAACAGCATATTGATCTATACAACTGGGCTTATTTTTCCTAGAATAATCAGTCAAGTAACGAGAAAGCCAATGAAAACGGAATTTAAATCAAATCCTTCACTGTATTCAAAACCACTTTATAGAGGTGTAAATCACAGGTTTCATCACAATACGATATTATATAGATTCTTTGAACAACAACACGTTATTTGCAGATATCACAAAGTCTGCTACGATACAATTTAGATTTGATTCAATTCAGGGGCCTGCGATCGATATGAGATAATATCATATGGCCATTTAACACAATCAGTTAAATTTATATTAACTCACAAAAAGCAAGTTAATTATGATTTGACAATGTTATTACTGAGCTCTTATAGATATCTAACTGAAAACAATCTATTCTTTTAATAAAAAGAATAAATATAAAGTGGGAATTTCAAAAATAAAGATTTATCTTAAAGACGACAATATGTATTGATGTTTTCACATTGCAACGATGATATTGGATCGTTGATCATTGAATCAATCGATCCGGATCAATGTATCGTTACACTCTTACCACTTTACGGCTTTTATACTAGATAATGAAATTAAAGATTTCTTTTTCCAGAGCATAGAAGAAAGACACATTCATGATGAAATTAAGTCAGACAGAGCCACATCTTACCAGGGGGCAAAATATTGTCTCTCTCCAGGATGCGTGCAGATGCGAGATCGTTGATGATGTACTGGAGACGAACGTATTTGAACACTGAACGAAAAGGTTCGCCCTCCTCTGTGATCAAGAAGGGCTCTTTCTCACACAGGTCTGTGGAATGAAGTCAATTGGAAACAATGTCAAACATCTGTGTGTGGCTGCCAACGAAAAAGATTGCATATGAAGATCACTCTTTCATAAGATGTGGCCTTACTGTACCTGTCCTGCGTTTGCAAAGCCAGGCATCGGCGTCAGCCAGAAGCTGCTTGATCGGGCCGTCCCATGACGGATTGATCTGCAGAAACATCCACTGCAGAGAGAGGAAATGACAAAGAGAGCTCTTAGGAACAGGTTTGATGCTACAGCGAGTGTATCTGGGAGTTGTAAAGCTAAACGTCTTCATGTACCTTTTTTAGAGCAGTGTATACATCCATCTCCACCTGCATGACAAACAGGTCTGAGGACTGGATGAGCTGCTCCATCATATCTGCCCTGTGAATGCAGGGCAGAGACAAATGGTGAGTATGATCAAAGACAATATTTTCACACCATGGTTCGAAACATAATTTAACAACACATTTGATTGTCCTTATTAAAAAGGTCACAGCACTAAAACTATTTGAGAACACACATTGTAATCAGATTAATCACTAATCAGAAAAATTAGAGTTGATACCTTCATTATCAGAAAAGTTACAATGATACCTAAAGAGAGGATAAGGGCTAGAAGAAAAACTAAAAAACTGTGATCTGAGCACACTCACCCAAGTTCCTTCATCAAGTCAACATTTTGGTGGGTCATCAGGTTGTTCAGAAGCCACTCAAGACACCTACAGAAAGAGATGCACAAACACATACAGTGTGATGTGAGAACACAGCATAAAACAGTTTTACCCTTTAGTTACTGCGATTTGAAATAATTAAAATCTGACTTTTTCATGACTAAATCCAGGCCATAGATGCTGGCACAAGCATAGTAGCCGCACACGGTCTTCGCACTGATGTTTTCCTTCATGGTCTCTCCGCACTGCTGGATCAAGCCGTCCTGTAGACAACAGCAAACCACGAGACTTGATTCGATTTTGTATCATATGACTGCGTGTACAAAAGTCAAGATGGTAATTTTGCGTTTGAGACAATAGCCGACTTCATTCAATGTACTGACCAGCTGTAGCATACAAGCAGCTGCAAGAATACTGACAACTCTGCTGGGCTTGATCAGAACATCATCCCGGTACAGGGATCCAAACACGACTTGTAGAGCTACACACACACACACAAAACAGTAAAGCACTATCAGTAAAACACATAAACAAACACAATCGACTGCTGCTCTCTGTGACTGAAGGCTTCTCACCTTCAGTGTCGATGTTCTGGTCGGGGATCTCTAAGTTGATTTCCATCATGTTGGACTCCTTCCAAGAGCCGCTGAACATGCTGGAGAAATATCCTGACTGCAACATGCAAGGAGGGAGAGAAACAAGAAAAAGAAAGAGTATTAAAGGATAGACAATGATAACCCACATCAATATAGCACTGATTGTCTTTGTGTTGTTTTTGCATTGATGTTTTACCTGGCACAGGTACACTTTGTGGAGGTTCCACTCCTGTCCCAGAGCACTGATGCGGATGTCACTGTTTTCCCCATTCAGGAACAAAGTCTGATAAATGTATCGTGATGTGCTTTTCAATTTCTTCCTGCTCAAGTTTGGAAAACACAACCAAACAACAAACGAGAGACAAAAACAAATTAAAACAAAATATTGATGACTTAAAGATATTTGACACTGAATTGCTTTTTTTTTTTTTTTTAACCAGACTTGCCTGCGAGGTGTATCTAGTATGCTGTCGTCCTCCTCTTGTTCACTGTCACAGTCACACTGGGCATTTCGTTTCCTCTTCTTACACTCACATCCATGCTTGTGACTGGTACTTGTGCCCTCTGCAACCTCCTCTGGTTCCTGAGAGGGCGACTGGAACCTGCTGCCCAGACTTCCCATCTCTACACTTTCAAAGAGACGTGAGATAAACAAAACAAGTCAGCTGCACATTGATCTTGATATTGCAACAGAGCTGCATAGATCAATATAATATCAAAATCATTAGAGCAGATACTGTTGGGGACTTTGCTTTTGCAGTATCGTGATATAGCTTGTGTTGGGAGTTTTTTGTTACTTTTCTTTAGGGTTTTAACTAACAATTAGTTTAATTCCTAATTATTTTGTCGATTCATTTTTCGATTAATTGACTGTTCAGTCTATAAAATGTCAGACGACAATGAAAAATGGCTATTACAAATTCACAGAACCAAGGTGACGTCTTTGAATTACTTGTTTTGTCCAACCAATAGCTGAAAAAAACTGCAAATTCACACATTTGTGAAGCTGAAACAAGCAAATGTTTGTCATTTTTGCTCGATTAATGACATGATATTGATTGATTATCAAAATTGTTGCTGATTAATTATCTGTTGATTCACTTTTCCTAAAGGCTACATTACAGTTCAGCGATGCAATTGCATTAACTTATTTGAATGTCTTGTGAAATTAATTAAATATATTACACATTTTGATAATAAATAGTAAGACTAATCATCTCCAAAATATAAGCACTTCTGATCACATACAGGGTATATGTATTTGGTAAAATAAACATTGAGAATGTAGTATACATCTTCATAAAAAAAGTTAATGTTCAAGAATGAAGCAAATGACATTAAAACATATATTAGGACTATAATAATCTACCTATTAAACTAAAAGAAAGGTAAACATTTGGCCCAAAAGGCTTAGAGATTTACATATGCTTGTATTTTTATGAAGTAGCTCCACTTGTGCAGAACACAGTCTGATGCAAGGGGCTCCCTCCTGCAGCCTATATGCAAACCAGATGTAACATTACAGTGTGTTCAACACAAACAACCACAAAGCTAACTCACCTGACGATCAGCACCGGGCAGGCTGAGGGAGAGGTGTAGGGTTAATGTGGACGGTAAACACCGGCTGATTATCTCTGGGTCAGACAGTCTGTCAGACAAACAAACCTGAGGGGAGCTAGTCTCAGAGATAGCCTCAGAGCCTCACAGCTAGCTTAGCTGCAGGATTCACCAACGAAAACAGGTCTGAAAACAATAACAGAGATGTCTCTGACAAGCTGCTGCTCCACACAAGCCTCCAGACCGCCAAACTCTCTCTGGTTCCAGTCACATGTTTCTAAATTACAGCTTTAATGAACCAGGAGGCAAGATATGATGAGGTGTTGTTTCTGCCTCAGAAGAGCTGTGGCTGCTTTTGTTACTCTTCTTCTCTCGCTGAATAGTGGTAGCTTTCTACGTCACAGGCGGCTTCTCTGCTCAACGGCACCACCTACTGGTAGACGGACGGTATTGCACAAACCTGGAAAATGGCCTTCAAATCTATCAAAACACTGTTTGTCTGAATATGTCTGCCTAATTGTGGTGGCTTAAATAATTATTTATTTTTTAATTATTTTTTTAACTTTGATATTTATTTTGCATTTCCAGCTCTGGGTTGAACATCATGAGCATCCATACAGAATTCAACAAACAATACAACACTTAACAAATTGAGCGAACAGTACAACATTTAACAAAAACAGTTGTCAGGGGCAGTCAAACATGTATATATTCTCCAACAACACATGCATCATGTTTCATGTTCCGTGTAAATCATCAATTTTTCCCAGTTCTTGTTAAAGATATTGCGTTAAATTTTTAGTTGGTATGTCAGCTTTTCCATTGAAAAAATATCACAGACAATCTCAAACCAGTGATCTTTCCCTGGAGGTTCCGCTTTATTACAGTTTCTTGTTATAGCTTTTTTGCTAGCTATAAGCAGAATTTTTGCCAGATATCTATCTGCTCCATGCACAACCTCTTCAATGTTCCCTATAGGTACATTACAGCACAATTGTTTGGAATAACATATAACACATAATGTCATTAATAGTTACATTTACATTATTCCAGAAAGGCTTTAGTTTAGTGCACCTCCAGAAAACATAGGTATGGTTGGCCTCCAGATTGCCACAGATTGCTGGGTCTTTAGCTGTCTGCTTTTGATTTGCGGTGTTATGAAGAACCTAGTAAGATTTTTCCATCCAAATTCTCTCCATACTCGCGAACTAGTAGTGGTACACTGTGTCATACACATTTTATAATAATTATTTAATACTGCACCCATTAATGTAATTCACCATACAAGTCTAAAACAGATAAATATGATAATGATAAAGTAAAAAAATAACAACATGAAAACTTGATAACCAGAGCTGAACCTTACTGACCAGTCCATCTGGCTCCTTTTGAGTCCAAAGGGCACTGCAAAACCAACAGTGTTTAATCATTTAGGTTAACCCTGATGCCTTTGCTAAATTCAGACTTTAATTAAGACTGCACTGAAACCTTTGAGAGGAAGATTATGATTTAATCATTTACATTGAGGAAAAAATGTCCCAAAAATGTATATTTGGGATATTAAATTATATTTAATTTTTTTGTTTTCATTGATTTGATAGGCTAACTTTGAGATATGTTTGAATCAATACTGAAAGCAGAAAGCAGGGTGGAAGGGTGGTACAGCCACCATTTATTTTTGTGTGAAAAGCCTGCTCAATATCATGTTGAAAAAAGGTGTCATCTCCTGCTTTCTGTTGGTTAATTCAGAGGGTAAAAACAACAACAGCAGCTTTTATCTTATTAAACATTACACAAATAGCCTATAATTCATACAGTAAATTTTAAGGAAAAAAATGATTATGTAATTTGTCACCAATTATAGGTAAAATACTGTATATTTAACCTTACTTATATATACCCCTATTTTTTCACTACTTGTGTACATAGCAGTCCTGTCTATTCCTCACCTTTATGTGTCCAGTTTTGTTGTACTTGTCCTTGCTGTTTTTAATGTTTCTGTGTAAGTACATTTAGAGAGATGCATAAAAACCGGAGTCAAATTTCTTGTATGTATGTACTTGGCAAATAAAACTGATTCTGATTCTTTATTTAATCAGGTTGTCTCATTGAGATCAGGATCTCTTTTGCAACGTTTCCAATAACTAATGAATAATGTGTGATTATTTACATGGGTTTAAATGGAAAAGGGAGTTAAAGAGAGGGAGTCTGGGAGTTAAAAACTGCTTGGAAACACAACTAACTAAATCCTAACTAAGCAAGCAAAGAGCGCTGTCTCTATTTCCCCTATAATTAGGGCCAAATTACACAGTCTTTGATGAAAGCACTGCCTGAAACAACACGCTTTCTTGTAATGTTGACAGGTTTTATTATGTACACTTGAGTTGTCTGTGTGAGACAGTGTCAGTGCATCCAAGGCAACCAGTGCACAAAGTCCTTTCTTGTTTTGCCCATTCAGACCACTTCAAAACCTCTTACACCCTTAACCACTCACATTATAAATACACACCCAGAAAGACCAAGACCACACTGAATGGAGGCTAAGCTAATACCTGAGTATGATGAAGTGTTTAGTCTACAACCATCTGCAGTGTGGTCAAAACATACCACCAGTTTTTACAGACAATTGAGATTCAGTCAACGATCACCTTCCAAACCCTTAAAGAAATAATTAAAAACTTGACTCCACCTGCCACTGTGAAAGAAGGGATACATAAAATTGGAAATGATTCTGCACTATTAATCAGCCTCCAAAAACTATATTCAATGAGGACTTATCCATACACAAAAGCCAGATCCAAATATATAAAACTGATTAATGATTTATGCAACAACAGCGATTTTGTGAAGGGTTACTGTATTCTAGTAGCGCGTAAAAAGTTTTCCTTGGGTCGTACTATTCTAGGGAGAAAGTCAAGTCTATAGTTATTTTCTTCTGTGAAGATATACACACAATGTCTGATATGGTGATCTGTGTTTAATTCAAAACAAGGCATTAAACACTTCACTCCCTCTTTCTTTTAGATGCAGAGTAAATAGCATTTAGCATCAACAACTCTGACATTGCCACCTGTCTTTAATAATGTGACTGGCCTCTTCCTTAAATCCTGAGATTAAATCCCTCATAGCACTATCTTTACTCCAAAACCCCTGGGTCGATAAACACAATGCAGGCAAACAGATATGATTATACAACACATGACTGCCCTCCAGTGGTATCCTGTGGTATTCTAGTCATGACAGTAGCTTCACATATTGAAGGAAAAGGAGTCACAAGAAGAGTCACAAGATGTATACGTGTGGTAAACTATGAAAACACAACATGTAGCAAAGAGCACAGATGTTTGTCAGTCTGACTTGTTGACCAAGGTTTGCCCTCCTCTTGAGTACACATGCAGTTGTTGTACAATAAGAAGAAAAATGTATTGATGCAAAGAAAAATAAGGGGGGCTAGCGAGTCATAAGGGGGCGCTAGCGAGCCATTTTGCAACGGCGAGTCCGAGACCCTTAAAATATCTAATTTTTCACCGCGTCTGATAAGTCTGCGAAGTTAAGCAACTTTTTGAGATGGCTAAGGTCGTCAAAAAGGCGATTCATTTCGGAGGAGAAAAATAATAAGAACCCTTACAGTTTCAATAGGGCCTTCGCTGGCCCGACGTTGTCGGTGCTCGGGCCCTAAATATAATATTATATATAATGTAATAAATACATATGAATATCTATTTTTCAATTTAAATAATTATTTTATTGTATTTTTCTTCTTTTTTAAAAGGGAGGAAAATGTGGTACAAAATGTTTAAGTGTGACCTGATTTTCTTTTTTTTTTTTATTGTTTTTCCAAGAGAGGTTACATTACACAACAAATACATCAGAAACAAAAAAGAAAACAATAATAACAATAAAACCAATAAGACTGCAGAAATAAATAAACAAATATATATACTCTACATAATATACAAAAGATAAATGTTTATTTTTTTAAGATTATTCTAAATTTATCAGTTTTTGAAAATGAATGACAAATAATACACAAATCTTTTGTTTTTGTTGATGTAAGGAAAAATATTGTATCTTCTAAAACAGAGCTACTGTCGACCGGATATGACGTATGGTGTGTTCCCTTAATGGGCATGGCCACATGAAGAATCAGCCAATGAACGACGAGTATCTCTTTCACAACATTCCAATCCCTCCCGAACCTCCCATCATGCTCCCTCCTCTCCCTGCCCGGACTCGCAAGTGTGTGTGGGACTGTGACACGTAACTTTGTCCCCTTTCAGAGACGTGACTAGGCAGCAAACCTCCACCTGGGGCAGGGAGAGAAGAGACGGGACCTTTCTGACCCCCTGTCCCCAAACAAAACCCGTTTTTACCGTTTATACTGAACATTTTGCACCATGGAGGCGAGAGACGCAGCTGCAGGTGAGTTTATTGTTAGCAGTGAGAGTCATTGTGGCGTTGTGTTGTTGTTTAGCCAGTGTAATAATTGCATTTAACCAAGCAGAAGCTGTAATTTAAACCATAGTTTGGTGTATAGATAAGAGCTGAATGTTTTGTAAATCATGCAAGGATTAGCATGCTACATGTTGACTATGTTGACCTAGTGTTCAAAACACAATATATTGCTTAGTCTTAAAAACATTGTACCTTGTATCACGTTTATGGTCCTGTTCAACGTCCAGGTGCTCTGGTGAGCAGTGATGGAGAGGAACAAACTGCACAGGAGGATGCAGCTTCCAAGAAAGATGCACAAACACAGACCAAAAGCAAGATGGAGATGATCTTTGGGTTCAGGAAGGAGGACCTGACCTCCTGGCACAGCCTGGTGACCCTCCTGAACCGCCCCACTGACCCTGCATCCCTGGGCATCTTCCGCTGCTTGTTTGGTAAATTGCTTAGACCAAGACTGCCTGCAGGGTTTAAGGGATTTTGCAACAGGGTTGAGATTGCTCCTATAGGAGCTAATAAAACAACTTCATCATGTGTCTTTCATGCAGGTTTGCTGATGGTTATCGACATCACGCAGGAACGTGGCCTAAGTCACCTGGACTATAAGTACCTGGATGGGGCCCCCGTGTGCCGCTTTCCCCTCTTCAATTTCCTACAGCCACTGCCGTTGGATTTGATGTATCTGGTGTATGTGGTGATGTTCTTCGGTGGGTCACACTCCTTTTTTTTTTTTAAAGTTAGAAGCTTGTGTCCAAAAGGTTACAGGTTGTTTTCTCACACTTCAGTGTTCCCTGGGGTTTGGTGAGGGAAGGGGACCCCCGTCTTTTTGAGTCTAAGCGGATGCAAACGTTTAATAGGAGACGGTCTCTGTGGGGTGGCTGTCTGGGAAAGATGAAAGCACATATACCAGACCTGCAGTTTTCCCTCCAAGCCAACCCACCCATGCAACATCTAGTTTGAGTCTTACAAAGATTTTGACAACTAATGCAAATGTGGCATTCACTAGTTTATGCAAGAATGCAAACTGAAAGCAGAACATAACGTAAAGAACGTAAATAAATACTGATAAATAAAATAATTGGGGTTACAAACCTGGTACTTTACCAAGCGGATGCACCAGCCTGGGTACAAATACATGTTCTGCTCTTAATCTCAACACTTCACCTCTCAAATTGGTTTCTCCTAAAAAAAATCACATTGATTTAACACCAGAGAGGAATTTCAAACCCACTTAATAACTGACATTTCCAACATTAAAACCATCTGTTAAAATATATTGTTTTGTATGTAGTACTTAAGTACTCCATTTGTATTTGATATTTGTCATATTATACAACTTTTAACGTAGATTATTTACATACAACATACATTATAATGCACAAATTGTGTGGCAAAAAAGTGGCAAGAATTATCTCAGTCAAAATAAATAAATTGTATGTTCATATCCAAATCATGTAATTGCACATGTTACTATGTCAATTATTCTCCCTGATTCTCTATTTTGTGGCAAGTAAATTCATTATAAATTGTAATCATTTTGCATGTTTTATTTTACTGTCTTGATTTTGTCCAAATTTCTTCAGCAAATTTAGGATTGCACTGCCATAAAGCTGGGGGACTTGTAAGAGTCCCTAGCATGGGTCAAACTCTTATATTGCCCATAATGCAACACTCTATAGCATCTAGAAATACCCACGTCTGTGAAACTCTACACCTCCATTTTTTAACGCACGCTTTCGGTTTAATATTTGTACCCTCCAATCCCAAAGAACTACAGAAGACATTAAACAACTGTATTCACCAGCTGAGTAGCACTCCCCATGGACTAGTTAACAGATATTTATGTGTAAAAATAGATAAATTAATAGTAACAACTGTATTTTATTATTAACAAGGGGTGTAAAAAATTACCGATACACGTGAGTATCACAATATTATGTTTTGTGATACTGTATTGATTCTCAAAAACACTCGACTTTTAAGTAATAGTTTATATGCAAATATTTGTGGCAGACCGTGGCTCAGATTGCACAAAAAGTAGTGCTATATGATGCAGGATGTGACAGGGACTGTGGCAAATGCAAATGCAGGTCCCACTGTTCTGATTGCATAAAAAGCAAACTTTTTTTTCCTCAGATTTTATGCATATGGTGGTGTGTTCTTTTTACAATGAATTGTCCTAAAATTAGATAAAAAAAAAAGAAATTGCATTATATCGCCTTGCTTACCAGTATCGCGATATATTGAATGGTAACCCTGTATCATGATACAGATCGTATTGTCAGCTTCCATGCCAATACACAGCCCCCTATGTTAACTGAAGTTGTGTGTTTGTTTCTCATTCAAGGTGCTTTGGGCATCATGCTTGGCTGTTTCTACCGCCTCTCCTGCCTCATGTTCATCTCGACGTACTGGTACATCTTCTTTCTGGACAAAACGGCGTGGAACAATCACTCGTACCTGTACGGCCTCATCGGGTTTCAGCTCACATTGATGGACGCCAACAGATACTGGTGAGATGATGGTTATAGGTGTGTGTCTGTACGTCTATATATGTGCGAGCTCAACTTAGCTGATGCCTCTGTCTTATTTGTAGGTCAATTGATGGATTGCGGAGGCCTTCTATAAGAAATGCTCACGTGCCTCTGTGGAATTACACCATGTTGAGGATGCAGGTTTGTGCACTAGTTTAACAGAAAATACTGCATACGGCTTTGGTACAGGTAATCTAATGATGCTTTTTGCTCCTCAAAGATATTTATTGTATACTTCCTCGCTGGAATCAAAAAATTGGATGCTGATTGGGTGGAGGGATACTCGATGTCATACCTGGCTCACCATTGGCTGTTTGATCCTTTCAAGTAGGTGTTATTTAGCAGCCTTCGATCACTGACTGTTTTATCTCAGTACCCTCTCGCTGATCTACCACACATTATTTTTCAGAGTGCTCCTTCCTGTGGAGTTAATTAATCTGCTGGTGGTGCACGGAGGCGGTCTCTTTCTCGATCTGACGGCCGGCTACCTACTGTTTTTTGATGTCACACGACCGTATGGGATATTCTTCGTCTCCTACTTTCACTGCATGAACTCTCAGCTCTTCAGCATCGGTGAGTCGTCATTAAAAACACTTCTCTCGTTACCGTGGATACTTTAAATTCTGCCTTTAATTTGTATAATCTTATTGCGAATGTTAATCCTCCACAGGGATGTTTTCCTACACAATGCTCGCCACCAGTCTCCTCTTCTGCTACACCGACTGGCCAAGAAAATTCTTCGCCCGTTTCCCAGCGTTCCTCGGGGCTGTCCTGCCGTTCACCTCGCCGGACCCTCAGCCCAGTACTTCCTGTGTTTACAACGAGATCCAAAGCACCAGCACCGAACGCCAGGAGACCCCGCCTGTCGCCAAAGTTTCCAAACTGAGACTAAAGCACAAGCTGGCCTCCATTTTCACTATTCTCTACATAATGGAACAGTTCTTCCTGCCTTACTCCCACTTCATCACACAGGTACGTCTAAGATACTGTCTTTTTCAACATTGAAGATCCTAAAAGACTTTTACAGCTGACTTGATCTAAAGAACCAATTAGTAAATTGTTGCATAACGTTCTTCCGGCACTTTTTTCTACACAGAGAAATTCTGTTTAATAAGATTGTACTTTGCTGTCAGCAAAAGCCATTTAAACCTTCTCTGAGTCACCAGACTGATAGTTGCTCAATCAGAGTCAACAGTCATTGATCCACAGCAAACAACAGCTCAGACCGGTGTTGTCAGCAGGAGGGTGAAAGCTTACTCAAAGAGAAAGATACTCATCATCCAGTCTCTGATATGAACATTTTGCATTTTCTCTTGATTCTTTATTAATTTAAAGGTGCTAAATGCGAGATTGGGAGCATTTCTATTGCCTCTGCACAGCTCTCAACATGGCGACAGATTAGCTTGTAGCTAACAGTGAAAACAAAGGTAACACAGCTGACAGAGCTAACAGTGTTAACCTGGGGGGGGAACCAGAGGGTGGGTGCTACACTTCCACAACAACTGCGGCGTCGGTCGGTACAGCGTTATCAGCTGTAACTGCAGTATGAGAGCAGTGCAGAGCGGTGGCGCTCACATGCACTCAAAGCATGTGCGGTTGGCCCAGCAATGTCAACAAAACAGATAGAAGCTTGAGGAAGAGAGACTTCATTCTCTGCTCAGGTAGACATTACTCCTCTATATGTTTACATAGCAAATAGTTGTTTGCTGCTATATTAATACTCTGAATATTGTAAAGAGGACCTTTAAAAAAAAAGTCTTGGTTTATATATAACTTAAATAAAAACTGGTTCAAGGGTGAGACATATTTTAATGTGTGATTTCTATTAGTATCCTAATATTTTTGTTTTTCTGCAGGGTTACAACAACTGGACCAATGGCTTGTACGGCTACTCGTGGGACATGATGGTTCACTCCCGCAGCCATCAGCATGTTAAGATCACCTACAAAGACGGAAAAACTGGAGATATAGGATATCTGAACCCGGGGGTGAGTTACAGGGAAAAACACTGTCAGACACAGAGTATGAGAGCAGTACAGTTTGTCTTAACGGTATATCAGTGCAGCATAGACGATCATGATGTAGAGTACGTATGTACGCAAGTAGAGCTGCACGATTATGGCCAAAATGATAATCATGATTATTTTGATCAATATTGAGATCACAATTATTTATCACAATTATTCATTGATTTTAAGGACAACATATTTTTATTGCACTTTCACATTTAAATAAACAGAGTGCTTTTACTTCCATGTTGTGCTACATTCCTGCTAACGTACAAGTCTTTGCGTCAAAATAAGACTTAAAAAAGTTCGTTGCATTTTCGTTTTGTCGGGCAAAGCGAGTAATATACAGTATATTACTCTCCTACTCTGGACTGCACTGAAGTTTTTCACAGACTGCAGCTGTAGCACTTGATTTGATATGCAGCAGAGTTTTCTATGAGTGGAGCGCACATTTTAAACGTGAATATCGCAGTCGATCATGTTCATTTAATTGAAGGAAGACAAAATCGTGATAGCGGTTAATATTCGATTAATTGTGCAGCCCATGAGTCACATTGCAAATCATGTACATGACGGGCCCTTCAGTCATGTCATGATAACACGCTTAAAAGTTTAGATAGCAAAAACAAGTTTTGCTTGTTTAAGAAAAACTATTATCACTATTTAAACGACTTTTGAGAATGTCATTTTCTCTTAAGTTCAGTTTCGCCGACTACTAATTAAGTATATAATTACACTGTCTGTGTACTGAAGGTGTTCACACAAAGCCGTCGCTGGAAAGACCACGGAGACATGCTGAAGCAGTACTCCACGTGCCTCAATCACTTCCTGCCCCGCTATAACATCTCTGATCCTGAAATCTACTTTGACATCTGGGTGTCCATCAACGAACGCTTCCAGCAAAGGTATGAGAGAAAAAAGATGCTATTAATGTAATTACTCCAGATGTATCAAATAAATAATGTTTTTTTTCCTCTAAGGATCTTTGATCCCCGTGTGGACATTGTGAAGGCTGATTGGTCACCTTTCCGACCAAACTCATGGCTGATGCCTCTACTGGTAGACCTCTCACCGTGGAGGACCAAGTTCCAGGAGATTGAGGGCAGTTTGGACAATCAGACTGAGATCGTCTTTATCGCCGATTTCCCAGGTTGCAAATCTCTCCTCGTCCTTTTTATTTAGATGGAACATTTTGTTGTTGCGTTTACCTTTTATTAATTATTGTTGCTACATGGGTTGCCTTTGTGCTAACTGACAGTGTGTCAACTTTTAGGTCTCCACTTAGAAAACTTTGTAAGTGAAGATCTGGGCAACACCAGCATCAGTGTACTGCAGGGCAAAGTGAGCGTTGAGATAGTGGAGGAGAAGAAGAACTACACTCTTCAGCCTGGCGAACAGATAAAAGTAAAGCAACACGCCATCATCGCCATTACTGTTTAACCTGGACACACAAGCAAGCATTCACCATAATGTGTATGTGTGTAGGTACCTGCTGGGGCTTACCATAAGGTGTACACAGTGTCTGAAGACCCGTCTTGCTACATGTACATCTACGTCAACACCACGGAGGCGGCGCTACAGGAGAACTTCACCAAGCTGCATGATCTTCAGGAGCGTGTTCGCAACGGGACAGGTAAATGAGAATATAAATATAAGTATATAATAACAAGTGGACGTAGTCACCGTGACGTCACCCATTGGTTTGTGGACTACCGTTTTGAAGCCTCGAGTTTGGCATTTTGGCCTTCGCCATCTTGGTTATTTGCAACCAGGAGTGACATGGGAGGGTGGCCAGCGATTGAGACCATAAACTCATGTTTACAATATTTACTGAGGTAATAAATCAAGTAAGAAGTAGGGTCATTTTCTCATAGACTTCTGTACAATCACACTTCTTTTTGCAACGAGAGGAGTCGCCCCCTGCTGGCTATTAGAAAGAATGCAAGTTTAAGACACTTCTGCATTGGCTTCACTTTACAGACCCGGAGGTTGCCACCTGGTTAACACCATGTAGCGCAACGTTTAATAATGGAATTATTGTATGAGGAAAAATAGAGTCCAATGCAAAATTTATAAAAAATGTGCTAAAGAAAATCATCAGACTGCACGGTCTCTTCCCACAGAAACCGAGCCCCTTCCTCCTGAGCTGCAGCCTCTTATTGACGATGAAGGCTCAGAGGTCAACGCCACTGACCCGATTGTGCGAATGTTCCTGAAGAGGCAACGCCGTATGAAGGAGGTGAAGAAGCGCAGGGAGGCCGGTGCACTGGAGCGACTGGAGCGCTTTGCAGTGAAGAAGTACTATACGCTAAGGAGGGGGTGAGTCTTGTCCTCTAACGGCGCACTAACATGCCAAAAACATCCATGAATGTGTCTCATTAACTCCGTCCCTTTCTCCGTTAGATTCTTGATGACAGCCATCGCTATGAGAAACCTGGCGGTGGGTCTCCCTCCTCTGGAACAGCTGTCAAGAGAAGTTGCCTTCGCCAACATGAAAGAACCTCAGGCAGAGGCCAACCAGGACAAACGGCTGAAAGATGAAGTCGGTCACGAAGAACTTTAAAGCCGTCGTTGGGACCAAAGATGCTGTGTTGAAGTGCTGGATCACACATCAGATCATAAAACAGATGTGTGTTGTTACTACTGGACTGTTACTGGGGCATCGCTGCCCAGAAAATCAAAGGATTTTTAATTTTCTATGCCTCTGAAATATTCTGCATTCAAGATTATTTCTAAATGTAAAGCCAGTATTTTGTTTACGAACCTGAATTTATTAATGTTTCTGTTATAGCTGCAGCAAAAGCAGAATACTTTATGTCAACAGATGTGCACTACTTTGCTGTGCAATATTACATTTCCTATTTGTTAAATTTTGTTAATTTTATAATTGCAATTACGGCTCGGTGACATGACCAAAAAGAAATATCAAGACAACACATTGACAATTAATTAAAAGTGCTCCATGACAGATGCAATACATGATATGCTGGAGGATCCTAATTTAAATACGCTAAATGCTTCTTTGTTTTGAATTAAAACCAACAAGCATGTTACTGAACCGTTTTGAATTTTAAGGGGACAGATTTTGGCAAACATACTGACATGAACAGGATCAGGTTGGGCGATAACTCCTCCTCCTGTTGGCTTGAATTTCAATAATTCTGGTCAATTTTTAGGGAATATAATTCTCTGATCGTTTATGCTAACCCTACAATGTGATAAAAACTGACTGATTGAAGTTCAGAGCAATTGTTAGCGTGTCAATCGACAGCCTTTTCTAGTCACTTTTCTAATAAAGAGCTTGTGTCAATACATTTGATGTTATTTTAATTAAGAATCAACTTGAAGACTTGCAGTCCAACAAACAAGGTTTTGTGGAAATAACGAATTTTATTGGTGTCAGTAACATGTCGCCCATCTTAAAGTGCTACAGTAGAAATCCAGTGTTCACTGTAGGTTGACATTATGGCACATAAATGACACTTTTCACATATAGTCAGAGCACAAACAGTAAAACGTTACACAATATAAATACATTTATAAATCTACAAGATGGATCTCTAGGAAATGATTGTTAAAACATAAAATCATGATGTATTTAGTTGAGGTTAAGAATTCATTTGATTCAGTATAAATATGTAGTCGTCACTGTGCTGTAGTTGAGGTCCAGTCACATAAAACAGACAAGTGTCATTAATTACTGCCCAAAAAGTGACATGCAACATATTGTTTCACAAGAGCTACAAGTCATTTCAAGTGTCCACATCAGGAGATGGTTTGTACTTAACAAGGAACAATATAAAGACAATATATATATGTATTTTATTTCATATTGCACAGTGTTTTACTGGTTCTAAGTCTTTTAAATTACCATCCCTTATTTTAAAAATGCTCTGTAAAACAAAACACACGTTGCATCCCTTTAAATGATGGATGACTATACCTATAATCACCACAAGTGAAAAACTCACCTTCTATATTATGTGTAAATTCAACATTAAACTTAACAGGACTGGTATTAGTGTTAGATACTGGCCTTTAGTGAGTGTTATCAGAGGCATTTTTTTCCTACTTGTGTACGCAAATCAAACATGATCCTCATTTTCATGCGAAAATAATGTGAAAATCTACTTGCACCAAAATCTACCAAACGTGTGTTTTTATTTTTGGGACAATATAACAGGAACAGGTCTGTGCCAGCTCTAGTCCGAGATTTCTGCTTTGACTTAATGATTATAATATCCTTTTGTTTTCTTGAGTTAAAGGGTAACTTCTGTATTTGTCAACCTGGACCCTATTTCCCCATGTTTTTGTGTCTAACTGACTAATGGGGACAATTTCGTTCCAGTATTGAGGGAGAGTGCTGTAGACGGCAGCTGCTCATGGGGTGCAAATTAATCCTATTGGGGCAAGCTGGCACCGCTATTTACAGTACAACCACTAAAAGTGTTTGTTTTTGCCACAACAGGCTCTGATTGTTATTATAAGTGTCTGACATTATGGAAAGAGTCTCGCTCAAAGAGAAGTCTCGTTCTGAAATCTGGCGAGGTGACGTGTTGCTGGAAGACAATGGTGGAATAGTGGTATACATCCATGGTGAAAATGCAAGGGCCAGACGGGCAGTTTGTTGTGTTTGAGTACAGAGAGGGTAGCTTAGTGTTATCTAAAAGATTTTCAATGTCATGGCTGAATATTTAGATGATTTCCACGATGAGGTCTTTGAATTCGATGAACGACCATATTTATTTAAGCCAGAGTATACGGATATTCAGATTTCACAACGAGACTTCTCCTTGAGCGGGACTTGGACACAAGAACAAACAGACCGGATCTAGCGAAAGGTAAGAAAATGCTATATTTCTTTCCATAATGTTGTCAGCCACTTATAATAACAATCTGAGCCTGTCCGTGGCAAAAACAAGCACTTTTAGTGAACATAGCGTTACAATGACGTTGCTCACTTGCCCTCGCAGCTTGTTTTATGGCTGCCGTCTACAGCGTTATCCCTCAATACTGGACCAATTTCAAAAATTGTTGTCCCCATTAGTCACTTAGACACAAAAACATGGAGAAATAGGGTCCAAGTTGAAAAAAAGCTAAGTTACCCTTTAATGTTATTTTGAACAAACTATAACTATTTTCAAATGTTGTACTTAGTTTTAGCATGTGCTGTGGGACATCAACAAACAGGCTCATTCTTCTGCTATGCTATCAGCTGTCAGTCCTCATATCTCATCGTTGCATCTTTTGTTGAACATCTGTCAAAATGCAAATGAAGGAAGCAAGAAGGCATAGATAACAAATGGAGAAGTGCCCTTGAGTTTGACCTTATCCTCTCTTAAAAGGGGAACTCCACCAATTTTACATTGGGGGGGGGGGGGGGGGGGGGAATACTGCATATGTGAAAAAAGTTCCAGAGCTCCAGACGGAGCTGCACCAAATCTGATAAATTGCCTCAATTGTTAATTGAGTCAGCATCAGTTGGGGCTGAAAACAACAAGTCTGATAACTAAAAAATCTGGGAGTGTGGAGTTTGAAAGAGCTTAACAGACCTCTGTAGGTCGCTCCTAATTTTAACTTGAGGCTAGAAGCTTGAGGCTACATTAGCCACTACTAGGAATACGTGAAATAAAATGTGTTTAACTACAACTCTGATGACATCACTCCTTGCTCACAGGTTGTGCCATATATTTCCGTCTGTCTTAGGTTACATTTCAAATTCCTCAAGCTCATCACCTCCCCAAACTGAGCTACTGTTCCTCCAGTAGCGCCACTGTAAACACTACAGTTCTCCTTCACAGACATCTGATGCTCAATAAAAATAGCTCCACATCACAACTCTCATTTCACTTCTACCCTAACATGTGGCACATAGCTGTCAACTCCACCAGAATGCACAAAACACACTCAAAATTGTTCCACGCTGTCCCACTGCTCTCCTTCAGATGGCTAGATTTGGCAGCTCAGAAGAAACCACAGTAGTTGTGCTACAAAGAGAGAGGGCACCTCCCTGTTTGCAGGCCAACATCCAGCTCCGCTCTTAAAGGCGTGCTCTATGTCTGGCAAACTAACCTTCAGTCCAGCTGGCATCAGCATTTCCTTTCTGGTTCCCCAGAGTTTCAACTTCTGGTATTTACGTACTAAAAGCTCTCAAAACAACACTTCAGTTCTCACGTACTTTGATCTGCCTCTTATCTCTATTTCCAGTTGATCCTGTGTGTTAATTTCACTCATTACTTTCTTAAGAAAGAAGGAAAATAGAAGTTAATTTATTTGCTATAATCTGAAAATAATCTTTGTAGTCTTTACTTAATTATTTCGATTCTAATGCCTCGAAACATCCAAGTTAAGTTGCCAAACTGTTTCGCATGTAGTTACATTTTATAGCTGACTATTTCTTTCCATTGAAATATGGGTCAATATTGCTTCTTTTAAAAACAACTGATGGTGACGGTGCCAGTCGTTTATCGAGAGAAGAAAATAAATGTATGGGTTTTTTGTTTTATGCTTTGGAAAATGTAAATGAGGCTCAGTGTAACATGCCACGCCCTTCCTGATGCACACCTGAAAAGGTGTGAAAACACGAAGCGTCCGTTTGTAGTGACGTGCCCGTAGATTCAGCTCTGCAGCTCTACCTTGGTTGAAGATCTGGGTAGAAAATTCCATGAACCACACCTTCAATCACAACATTTGAAAATGCATCTGAAAGGAAAGAAGAAAAGAAAGTAGGGCGATTAAAATAGTTCATCACAATTAATCGCACAATTCTTATCTGTTCAAAATGTACTTTAAAGGGAGATTTGTCAAGTATTTAATACTCTTATCAACATGTAAGTGGGCAAATATGCTGCTTTACGCAAATGTGTGTATATATTTATTATTGGAAATCAACTAACATCACAAAACAATGACAAATATAGTCCAGAAACCCTCACAGGTACTGCATTTTGCATAACAAATATGCTCAAATCATAACATGGCAAACTCAAGCCCAACAGGCAACAACAGCTGTCAGTGTGCTGACTTGACTATGACTTGCCCCAAACTGCATGTGATTATCATAAAGTGGGCATGTCTGTAAAGGGGAGATTCGTGGGTACCCATAGAACCCATTTTCATTCACATATGTTGAGGTCAGAGGTCAAGGGACCCCTTTGAAAATGGCTATGCCAGTTTTTCCTCGCAAACATTTAGCGCAAGTTTGGAGCGTTATTTAACCTCCTTTGCGACAAGCTAATTTGACATGGTTTTCTAGTTTCATATGATGCCAGTATCTTCACTCTAGCTTTAAAACTGAGCCCGCTACAACCTAAAAATCACAAGTTGCATTCAAGAAATTAGTGGCATTAAAAACCAATTTGCGTTAAGGCATTATTATCCCGTTAACTTTAACAGCCCTAAAAGAAAGTTTTTCAAATTAAAGATAAGATGAGTAAGAAGTTCATGCCTATTTTTTGCCTGAAAAGGATATGTACAATAGTACATATAATAGTACAATTTACCATAAAGCACAGAGACATTACGATATAGACGTAGGTAGCCTGAACTCACCGTGGGCAGATGGCAGCAGGTAGGGGTCTCTCAGAAACAGCAAGACCGGCTGATGTGAAAGTTTACTGAGACGAGACAAAAAAGGAGAAATCAGAGGGTTTGTGGGAGGCAACATGCTGCATATGAATTAACAGGATGAAGAAACGTAGGTGGTGTCACTGACATGCTGCTGGGTGAAGCTCAAGAGCAGAGCAGATAGTGACTCACCGGTTCAAAATGGTGCAAAACCAGAATCTGACGTGCTGTTTTCATACTCTAGTTTTTAAAATATTCACTGAAACAAATCGACTCACCTTGATTCTTCTGATTCTGTATCAAACGACCTGAGAGAAGAAAAATAAAAGTTAAGTCTTCTAGTAGCCTGGCAACAAACAGATAAAAAAAAGAAAAAGCCATGAAATTGAGTTTCAACTCACCCACAGCTTTCTGTTTTTGGCACTGAAGGAAAATGGCGGATGTTCAGGAAATCCAGGAATATCTTTGGAAGAACTCCGTTTTCCATAATTATAGACTGACAAAACAGACAAGAACAAAAGCAAATTGCAACGTGCACATGAAGCAGCGGCACACAACTGCAGTGACCTGCATGACCTTTTGGGTGAACGGTTTGTTTAATCTGCCTACATCTGTACTGGGAGCTTTGTGTGTTTGCTTTGGGACAGCTGTGGCTCAAGAGGAAGAGCGGCGGTTCGATCCCCGGCTCCTCCAGTCCGCATGGAAAGATACTGAACCCAAAAATTGCTCCTGAAGGCTGTGTGTGAGTGAGTACTTAGATTAGATCCTGATGTGCAGGTTTGCACCTTGCATGGCAGCCTCTGCCATCAGTGTGTGTCTGTGTGTGTGTTGTAAAGCGCTTTAAGTGGACTAGAAAGGTGCTATATAAATACAAGACCATTTACTTTGAGTTAGTCAAAATCTGTATTTGGTGAAATAAATAAAGTTCACACGTTCACGATACTGACTTCATATACATAAAGAAATGTTTTGTTTCTTTATTTTCAGCAGGTGGGGTGGAGGTGTGTCACAGTACCTGCAGGTAGAGCTCCAGACCTTGCCTCCTCTGCTCCAGGACTTTGGGAACCCAGTTTCTAACATGTTTGGAAGGGATCTCAGGAGGCTTTATGCTCTTCTTTAGCTGGAAGGATTCAAAAACATCATTAAACTAGAGACCATCTTTCGATGGGATCACATCCCTTCCAAACTTCCTACTACCCCCCTACTTCAGGCGGCCTTGCTTGGACCACATCCATCTTCAAACTCAGCCTTCATCTTGATGTCAACTACACTCCTGTAAAGTTTCGTGACTGCATCTTGCACGGTTGTGACGCCATCGCAGTGACAAATCTGTCCATAGACAGAACTAAAAAACATCTTGTCAAAGTGCTCAAAACTTCTTCTGTGGTAGTTCCTGCTACAGTAAGTGTCTCCAGGACCACATATTTACATGATGATACACACAGACTGACAAGGTAAAAACAACACAGCGTCACTCTCACAGATGGTAAAAATAAACAGGACAAACAAGAGTCTATAGCCATACTAGCAGCATTTTAGCATGCTGACTTTTGTTAATTACCAGGAGCAGCATGCACAATACCAGAACCCTGAAACTGAGGCAGCTAAATGAAACTAAGCCATCATTACTTTATTATGATGGCTTACACCTGTGCTTTGAATACTGTGACAGTTTTCAGTGGAAACAGGCCTGTACAGAAAGCGGCCTTCCAATCCAACTAAATGCTGAATGCTATTGAGCAGGACAGGAAGAGGAACTCAGCTGTAAAGCTACGACCTCAAACAAACTGGTATGGTGAACGTGGTTAACCACCAGGAAGCACATTAATCATTTATTCATTTGTTGCTGTGATTTCCTAAGTGTGACTACACACTTAGGAATTTTGCGCTAGTAAATAAATAGTAAATAGGCAATGTTATGTTTAACGTTCACATTTCTTGCATCTTTCTTTTTTATGTTTGTTTATTTGTTTTCATGTTTTTTATGAAGCCCTCTGCATTGCATATTTTTGAATGAAATGGGCTAAATAAATAAAGTTGTATTTGTTTCATTTATTAGTTTTTGATCACCCAATTCATCGTTTACTCTCTAAAATGTCAGACATTGAAGATGGAGCACATAGAGCATCAGTTAATAATAATAATATGAGAAAAGCTTGCATTGAAGAAACTGCAACCTACAAATGTCAGACATTTTCGTTTGATGAATTCCTTAAAATTATAAACCATGATTAAACTGGTTGTCGTTCAATTTTCAGTAGTTTGACGAATTGATTCATTGATTAATCCTCTTTAGCACATTATGCCATAAAGCGCAGACATTAAAATGTTTCTGCTGGTCAAATATTATAAACTATAGTGAAAAGTGGTGGTTAATCATAAGATCTCCACTTATTGAAGGTTAAGGACTTGAACACTATGAACTCATGAGATAGGAGGACTCTGTTAATACTCAACACCAGATCAGAAACTTTGGGGATGCATTGAAGCTCACCATTTTATGCAAAGCGTGGAATTCACTGTAGCGTTTCTCAACAGCATGTTGTCTGCCGTTCATCAACACGTCAATTCTAAAGACCTGAAAGAAAGAAAAGAAAGAAAAACGTTAGTATCACTCTTGCCAAAAAGGGCTAATTCTGTTGTTGAGATTCAGTTAAGGGAATCATGATTTATCACCATCAGCCAAACGCGACCCCTCCCAGTGCTGACTGACCACAGTGACCAGCTGACTGCAGAGCTGCCAGTTACTGTCTATGTCAGCTAGTTACCAAAAGGAAACATCTGGCTGCTGTGAAAAATGTGACCTGTCAGAGTAACTGTCATACGAACATCCCTAAACAGACATCTACTTCCCTCACTCTGCTGGATTCTTCCGTAAAACGTCTGCTCTTCTCGCCAGCATTATGTAAATGAAGAAATCCACTCTTAAATGACGGCAGTGTTGTTACTGCAGTTCTGTACTGGCAACGTCAACGCATACTGCATCTCCCATGACAGAGAGCTGACAAGTACGAATTATTAACAAATCCTGGGAGGTTTTAAAATGAGACAACAGCACAGCATAAAATGATGTCTTCACTGTGGACAAAAAACTGTAAAAAAAGTGAAAAACAGCCCAAAGAGACGGCAGTCTCAGTTTACGTAAGGAATACAGAATTTAAGGGAATAGTTCGACATGTTGGGAAACGTGGTTAATCATTTTCCTACCAGGAACCAGGAGTTAGATGTAGGGATGCACCGATAGAGATATCGGATATTGGACCGATACTGACGGATCGTGATATCGTTGAAGTTCGTATAAGTTTTGACCAATTTGTTGCTGCATTAAAAGGTTTACACTTAAATTGAAATTCCTGTTGATTGTGAAGATTTCTTTTTACCAAGCTGCTGGTGTAAGAGTTAATATTTTAATAATAAATAACAAAAAAATACTGGTTACTAATTCAAACAGGAGTATACAAAAATAGGCTTTACCATGTGGTTATTTCATATGGACTATTTATTTATTGAATTACCAGAAAACATGCTATATAGCATGTTCATTATCGAGATATAAAGATAAGATAAGATGAACATTTATTAATCCCTCCAGGGAAATTCAAGTGTCAAAGCAGCAAGAACAGCAAACAGAGTGAATTGAAAAGAAGAAAATGAATTATATATATATATATATTGGCCAAAATGCCTCGCCCTAGGCTATTGAATGCATTATGGGAAATGTAGGCTCCAATGATTTTGGAGGTTTACCTCCACTAATAAGGACTAAAAGTCAGTATATCTCAGCCTCTGCTGCTGTATTGTGACTACTAGTCTATTTAAAAAAAAGTCTTATTGCAACATTATATATCTGGTATGCCCCTTTAAGGTGAAATTTAAGGGGGATTAAAGGGTTCATTAACACATAATATGAGGTTCCCTGTTTATTCTAATCAGTCTTTATTTATGTCAAACAGCTGGGGAGGTTTACTATTAGTATAGACACAAATTCTTGCCAAAACAAACATTAAAATATAGAGCTAACATTTTCTCTGTTTTGACATGTTTATATAATGTATAAAAACAATTTGCATTCAAGACAACCAACCAGACAGCAAACGTTGTATTAACACCGACATGTTGATGTTAAACAGACGATGGTTTATTATTTCAAGGGTCCATAAATAGCATCAGAGTGAGAAACTGATGAGAGCAGCAGAGCAGACGACACACAGAGGTTATTATTATTATACAGCAGCTTACCGTGAATCCTTTCTCCATCGGGTTGGTCTCTGAACGAAACGACGGGATCGACACTCTGACTGGATGCATTGTAACATGAAAAACTAACAGATTAACTAGGTAATATATATCTGATCCACACACACATACACACTCACACTGCTGGTGGTTGACTCCACTTTCTCCAACAGCCTGATAATAATCACTGGATTCAAACAACATGGACATTGAAGTCTCTGTGTTGCCTCCTGCTGGACTGGAGGACACACACAGGACAGGTTGTGATTTATTATAGGAGCCCCAATTTGTTAGATATTAAAACAATTAAATTAAATCACTAATTATTTAATAAAATCATCTCATGAATAAATTGTGTAACTGACCAAATAAGTTATTAATAATAAAATAATAATGATTTGATATTTTATAATTATTAGTCATATTATGTACACACATACAGATGATTTGGGCATGTATATATTTTACACAATTATTCATGTGATATTGATATACATTAGGGCTGGCAAATCAAAATATTTAATCATGATTAATCGCATGATTGTCCATAGTTAATCCCGATTAAAGGGACTGTTTGTAAGAATCAGAAATGCTTGTTAACAGCAACACCTGTGGCCGTTAAGTCAACGAAAGTCAGCGTCGGGCTCACGCTTGTGCTCGCTCTACATAGACATTAACGAGCATCGCTCAAAACAGTGAGGCGACACACTTCAGCTAAAACCACAATATCACTCTATATTTCACCTGCTTGGCAGTAATGTTAGCTGACCAGACGAAGGTCTCTCCATGAATCAATGCTGATCCTAGTGTTGGCTCCGAGGCCGGAGGAAACAGGGAAAACACCGGCACCCAGTCGGAGACGATAACATTTCTCGCTGCGGAGCCCCGTCACTTCACAAGACACGGAAAACCTCTGTTGGTTTGGAGGAGCTGCAGCATTTATTTATGCACAAACATCCACTGTACATTCACTAGATATTCTCAGAGCTACTAACTCCTCTGCAGTGTGGAGTGTGCGCGCATGCATGTGAGGTGGAGCGAGCGGAGTGAAGGCAAGCAGGCAGAGGAACAGAGAAGCAGAGACTCCGGCCCTGGAGACCAAAGCTACGGTCTCACCTGCGTCCTCCGACCGCGGCCAACACTGTTTTGCAAGACGGGCTTCACCAGATATAACTTTGGTACTTCCGTGTAGTTTATGTTGTAGTCTTGTCTGAACAGCGTAGCCACACGCGAGCGTGCATGGGACACCGACCCCGATTGATTTATACGTGTAAGAAGTTACAAACAGTAATTTTTTATCTGTTCAAAATGTACCTTAAAGGGAGATTTGTCAAGTATTTAATATTCTTTTCAACATGGGAGTGGACAAATATGCTGCTTTATGCAAATGTATATATATATATATATATATATATATATATATATATTTATTATTGGAAATCAATTAACAATTAAAAAAGACAAATATTGTCCAGAAACCCTCACAGGTACTGCATTTAGCATAACAAATATTGACTATGACTTGCCCAAAACTACATTTGATTTTATTATCAGTAGGTTCCAGTCCTAGTTTTAACCTTTTGTATCCACCCTTTTTATAGTGTGTGTGTGTGTGTGTGTGTGTGTGTGTGCGTGTGTGTGTGTGTGTGTGTGTGTGTGGAGAAGACAACGAGACGTAGAAAAAGGTAAGAAACAAAGGCAGGACAGGGACGTCACTTCAAGTGATACAATATCACAAAGTTTTATTCAACTCAGTTTCAACAAAAGCTTTGAAGTAAAGTGAGTTTCTCCTGTTGCATATAAATATAACAAATACAGTTTCCTTTACAGCTGGTTCATTTTAAAATTGTGATATAATTGATATTGATTTAACAAGGAGGGTAAGGTGGTTTACATTTCTAACTTGCTAAGATTAAAAATGTCATGGATTTTATTCTTGAACTATCTTACAAGTGGTATAAAAGACAAGCATACAGTACAATGCAATAGAAGTAAAAAAAATTTAAAAATATTCTAAAGAAAAGAAGAGATAAGAATATATCAGTATGGAGAAAAACAAGCAAAGAAATGAGACATTATCCGTCACTATGACGTCAAATGATTCCTACTTTTTCTTTCTAAATTGGGAGTATTTTAAATTTACAATTCAACATTTATTTCCTAATGTTTCATAAGCTTTCATATGCAGTCCTCTGCATTGTCATTTACATCTTCTCTGAGTTGCTTAATACCTGAAAAAAGGAATAAAAACAGCATGAGGATTAATGGAGGATGCCAGAAAATATCAAAGAAATATTTGTCGCCTGAGACCTGATACTCACGATGACAGTTGACAACCTGACACGTAGGCGTAGTTGCCAGTGTAGCGAACGTCACAGCGCACAACGTTGTTGCTGTAGTCTGATTCTGGGACGTGATAGGACGGATTTACACTGATCTGTAGAGAACAATATAATATACGAAATGTAAGAATCAAAAAACACAGCAACAAATGGGATTGCACACAGTGTAACTCTTTAAAAGGGTTTTTAGTGTCTCATGAGGAAGACAAATGTCATCTGGTATTTCTGACAAACCTTGAGGATATAGTTTCCAGGTTTCACATCTGTGATGTCAATCCACTGGCAGTCGATGTCTGCGTTGTAGGTATCATAACATCCTGGGCTCAGGCCCTGCACATTGGACAGCATCCACATGAAACATTATATAAACAAACTACTTATGAAACAATATAAGGCCCTTTACATATATTATATTACAGTATGATATCTAATGGGAAGTCTAAAACGCTTATAATAAAAAAGAACAACAATTATAAGAAAGAGAAGAAAAAAAAAGCCAGTCAAAATAAAAAAAAAACGAAAAAAGAAAAGAGGATGGAAAAAGAAATCATGTGCCAAACAACTGATCACAGACGTTCAGGAAGGTGGGATCATCTGACAGGAGAAACAGGAAATCATTAAATCACCACTGGCTCGTGCAAAAAGGAAATACTGAAGTTGTTCTCTAAAGGACATCTGCCTCAGTAAAAGAGCACTTGTTTTTCTTAGTTCCACTCTCCTTTATCGAAATTTAGGAACCAAAATCCAGTCAGTGAAGTCGTTATCCTCTATTTTGGTTTAATGAAACTAAATCATTATAATGTGAATATGCAACAAGGTATCATTGCAGTTTTTAGTTATCTTTATAGCTGTATTTCCTGAGGTGAACTGGCTTTTATATGCAACCATGACATTTTGACATGTCACAGTAGGAAACGCACAAGTATAAACAATAAAATTAATGGTGGCCAATTCCATTTAGCTGCTTCAGTTTCAGGGTCTTAGTATTGATGAAACTGTATCAACAGATTAGCCTCGTCTTTTTGGTTATTGTGGTCATTTTCAAAAAGAATGCCCAATCGTAAAAAATAATCCAGACACAATGAGGGCAGAGTATACAAGTGTAACCATTAAAATATGGCATCTCCAGGGGTGTGTATAAAAGGTTTAAACCTGCAATAAATGTTTTTTTGGTTAGTTAGAAGTAACTGTGTCTGTGCGCTGTGTTTATTTACAGCAGCAGCTAGTTGGTAGATTCAGAATGACTTTGACATTGTTGCTGCAGTAGCTAACAGGACCTAGCTGGCTAAATGTTGTGTTAGCTTGCGAGTTTAAACCTGAATTAACTGATTTTTTTTGCCCACTTGGGGGCAGCGGAAACAAGCTGTAAACAGAAGACTGATATATTATAACCTTATAAAGTAGATGTGGCTAATTTGTTTGCAAAAAGTCGCTTATTTACACATCCAGCAAACAGAGGGCAACATTCATTTGGAGTCGTGTCTCTGGCCACCTGATGAATAGAAGTCCAATATCAACTGTCCTTTTAGCTCTGTTTTTGGTCTCCACCAACTCCTGAGGGAAATATCTGTCTCTTTAGCTGCTAAATGATCCACTATGTTCACCAGCTAGTTGCTAACTTTGGCTGTCTCCTTTGGTGCTGTGCAGTTAGCGTACAGTGGATTCATCAGAGGTTTTACTGCCTGCTGTGGTCAACACATTCTCACTCCCAACTCCTAAAATACCGTTGTTTGGTCAGTGCCCCTCGGCATTGGAGACCGACACACGGGGTACCCCTCTTACGTTACTTTTGGACGGACCGGGGATGGCGTGTTGATACAGTATATGCTCGTACATGCATAGTGTCCTTTCAAAATTAACCTTCGTTTTCACAGGATGTTAGGTTTAGGCAACACAACCACTTAGTTCGGGTTAGGAAATGGTCACAGTTGACGGTAACTTCACTGACTAGCGACTCATGTGACTCATGGGACTCATGGGACTGACGATACTAACGAGTCATGTGACTAACAACTGACGTGACAAAATAAGTCAACATTACTTTTAGTTTCACATGGGACACAAACAACGGTCTCCTGGTTGAAAGTCTTGTGTGTGTTTGGCCCAAAAAAACATCCCACCCACCCTTTGCGGACTCTCATGCTATTAATACCACGTCACTTGCTCCGACTGTCGGATAATGCCGTGGGTGGGTTTATATTGCAGTTAGTTGAAAACCTAGTTCGTCACATACTGTCGCTAAAGAGTGCCTCCGTGCGTCGGTATCCGATGGCGAGATGCGCTGCCCAATTGGCACTATTTGACGAATTGGGAGTGAGACCCGGTTGCTGCGGCAGGAAAGGAGCAGATGAGAGCGGTGAGAGTGAACCAAAACAGTAAAGTTGTGGGCAGTAAAAACAAAACAATGCTGAAAAGAGCTTAAAAAAACAAGAGCTGAAAAATGCATAACGCAGAGGAGAGGAAAAGTTTAGAGTTGGGTGATAATTCTCTATGGGTTTGTCACTATGAACAACCATTTTCACATACAAGTACTAATCCATTGTTAATATTTAAACATTGATAAGAGCAGCTTTAAAGTCAGTAATAGCAACATTTCAACAGTTTCAGCAGGTATCTGTGAGACCTGGGTATGTGAGGTGCAGGCAAATCGTCTGTAGTAGCCGTAGTCACAGGAAGTGTCCTCCAGGCAGAAGCTGGCTTTGTGGCCCTCGGCCACCGAGTGGTGAGAGGAGGCGTCCAGCAGGTCGTAGTGGCTGAACTCATCCATGCTGTGGAAGTGCCTGTGGATCAGCAGCAGCAATGTTCAACAATTCAATGAATCTGGGACTTATTAAAACAACCAGACAC
Organism: Sebastes umbrosus; assembly: GCF_015220745.1. Taxonomy (NCBI): domain Eukaryota; kingdom Metazoa; phylum Chordata; class Actinopteri; order Perciformes; family Sebastidae; genus Sebastes; species Sebastes umbrosus. The sequence goes on from NC_051287.1 coordinate 19,984,018, forward strand.
TATTTAACATGTTGAAACACACCAGAGACTGTTTTGTTCCTGAGCCACATTCACGTAGTTACTGATTAATACTTAAATACATTCTGTTGGACATTTCCCGGCGTTCATTCAAATGACTGCAAGTCACTGTGACTGCAAACATCAGAGGTGTTTATCATGTACATGTAGTACTAAAGCGAATCTGAATCCAATTTCACTCCATTATCTTAAAGGCTGTTTGTGACAAAAGCCGTCTGGATTTTAACACAAGTAGACTTTCAAAAAAAATCTATACAGTCTACAGTAACAGTGTGCTGGATCTCTGCCACATGTGCTCCATCTTGGGGGTTAGCACAGTGGACTGGTTGTTTCACAACATAGCTATGGGCTGAGGTAGTTTCTGTGGAATCAAGGAAAACTGGCACTTTTCCCACAAGCTCAATAAAGGAACAAACACACCAGCGGTTTTCCTTTCTTGCTCATTATCCTCATCACACAACTTTATTTTACAACGTCTGGCTTTGCTGCTGTAAATTAACTGAATTCAAAGGTCAGGTGAAGTTCAGTCATATCCCTAAAGCGAGTTTTACTGCCTTTATGCTTAGATTGTAAAAATACAAAATGACATCTTTAAAAGCCTAAAAATACAAATAAAAATCATGTTAAGATGTCAGTCGTGGTATCACAATCTCAGCAAAGCTATAACACAGCCAACAAAAGCTATAAAACAGCCAAAAGTAACACGACTGTGGTTCAACAGGGGGTGCCATACCATAACGACAGACTGGAAAAGACAAAAGCAACAAATACTAGGTATCTCTTGGAAACAATTGATGTGCAAAGCAACTACACAGAGTTACAATGTGTGAAGAAATTGTTCTGTCTCCACTTCAAACACTTAAAAACATGTGAATAATGCACTAGTTAAATGGTTTAGGTTTATATCTGCTTCAGAAACGTCTCACCAAAACTGGATCCAGGCCTGGTTTATGTTTTCGTGCATGAAATCTTCCTGTGAATGCCTCTAATTGGTGTCAGCTTTTTGGCCCGTGAGAACAAATGATGCAAGAGAGCAGCCACAAGTCACAGAGACGTCCTATTTCTGTCTGTGATGGTGAGGTGGTGAGTTGACATGACATTATACTCACTGATGACAGCTGTGCCACTCCCAGGAGTAACGTGGCCTGCTGGGGAGGAAGTCCGCCGTCCCCTGGTTCTTGACTCTCTGAGGAAACCTCAGCAGCATACGGGTGTCATAGTCTCTAATGCTAGATGTATAGGCTGAGCTGCAGGCACAAAGCAAAGGAAGAGCATAAGGGAAAAAAAACGCAGGTCATATGTGGACACAATTACGTCACTGAGATTGTTTTTCCTGCTAGACCCCCTCCTCTGAGTGGAGCAGATCCTCAGTGTCTGAGTGAAAGCAGTCTGTGTGTAACTGGTGGGTGGAAAAATAGTTTGGAGGCAAGTGGTTGTTTGGGTTAGTTTTCAATAATGTGTTTACCAGTCGGGCTTTCTCTCCCTGGGCAAACTATGATTAAGCTTTACAGAAATCCACCACTCCACCCGTCGCCACCATCAGAGGCAGGATTCGGTTAATTTGACCTCATCTCATGGTTCCACTGGGCAGCCCTCACCCACAAACACTTTAGGAGGTTGTTATGGCTCAAAGCTCTCTGAATCACACTCAGACTTGGATGCAAACCCTGTGTTTTCTCTCTTTCCCCTGTGGATAAAGTCCTGACAGCAGTCTACCTACCTTGACAAACAGTTCTCCTCAGCTGCACATCTCAGGTTGTACATTGGGACTCTCTGGGCATAAGCGGAAGCTTGAATGTAGTACGGGTCAGGTACGAGATCAGGCAGACCTAAAACAACAAACAACATTATAATAATGACAATAGCTATATTAAAAATGAAAATAAAAGTGGCACATAAAACATGAATCAATCAGTAAATTAATGTTGCATATACAAACAAACACTTTAACAACTACAGGAGCTTCTGCTCTATCAGTATTTTCAAAACCAACTTAAAACGTCTGTTGAAAGCTGCTCAGCTCTGTACTCACTGATTTTTATTCCATGGTCTTCATGACTCGCTTTTACTTGACAAGCATACTTGGTGATGTGCTATTGCTGTAGCTGTGTATTGTGCGTTTTGTATGTTCTTTCTTGTATGACTGTAGTATGTTCCTTTGTTTTGACCTGCCAAAGGACTACAGATGTGAATTAGCTTAAAGCTATAATCTGGTACGGTGCATCAAATGGGGACATTTATGTTTTAAACTGTACATGGTCCCTTTTAAATAATATAAAATAAAATAAAACAAAATAACAGATGGCAAATAGATATACACATGCAGACATTTATAGACAAAGTGAGACAAGATATAGAGAAACAAACTGATTAATAGTTTAAGTCATTGGTCATTTGATAGATTGATCATAAACACCACTTTATGGGTCATATGTATATCTCATTAATGTTTTATTTTAAGAACCCCACTCTCTTACCGTACTGATGGTACCCTGTGCCATATCCGGGTCTCGATCTCTGCCTCGGTCTCTCGTAAACGTCATAATGATTGTAATATGGGTTATCATCGCTGGACTTGTAGGGGTCGTTATAGGGGTCATCACCGACCATCATGTCATCTCTCCTGGGCACAGGTGGACTGACCGTGACCTTGGTCTCATTGTTGCTCGTCTGCGTCCCCGTGCGCTCATTGTGATGCTGGCGGTGCTCGTGTCCTCTCACGAGCCTTTGGAGCAGAGGCCGAGGAGGCTGCTGCTGCTGCTGAAGCTGCTGCTGCCTGGTCTGGTGCTGCTCCTGAAGCTGCTGCTGCCTGGACTGGTGCTGCGGCTGGGGCTGCTGCTGCGGCTGGCTCGAGGTGTCCGGTTGTTTCACGTCCACATCCCGGATGATGGTGACAGGTCTCGCCTGCACTTGCTCCTGCGTCGGTGCGCCCCTGCGCCTCGGCGGCTGGTACTCCGAGCCCTGGCTTAAAATGCTAAAAACCTTGCCGTTGTGTGACCACTGTAGCGTCTGCCGGAGTGCAGCTCTTTGGTTAGTCTCCGGATTCGTCTGAGACTGAGCAGCTTGCAGGATGAAAACAAAAGAATAGACGCACGCATATGCGTAAAGTGGCGTGCCAAATGTGCGTAATGCCATTATGAACTCAACTAAAAGGGGATTTAATGCGACAAAGCGAATGTTTCAAATGTGCCACTTGTCTTTAGCTCAAATACCCTTCATCTCTATTTGAAGGATATCCAAATGAGCAGAGAGGAAAAGTTTAAATGAATCCGTGTAAACTCATATCGCTCTGCTCCTGCAGCCTGCAGATGCGCCCAGTGAGATGATGATGGTGGTGATGGTGAGGAGGAGGAGGAGGAGTTCAGCATTTGTAGTTTTTGAATCTGTTACACAAGTCTGGTGCTGCTGCTCATATAACCACTGGTTGGATACGTGTATGTGTGATCATGCCCAGCCAAGTGTTTGATAACTTGCTCAGTCTGGCCCCTTTGAAAGGTGGCTGATGTGGGTCAAAACAACCAGTGACTTATTTTCTTCCTCACAAAGAAAATATGCACATTTTGAATCATAAAAAAACAGATGCAAACTTTCTTCTTACTTCGTTAGGATGGGTTTCATATGAATAATACGACCCAATTCCAGGAACTACTGTATATTGTCCTCATTTTTTTCTTTCTCTGCCAGATCAACAGAATGTCATGATAAATAGCCTTTTCCCTGACTGTTGGATGAACTCCCAACCAAATTGCAACACACTCTGCCAGAAGTCTCTGCAACTGCACTTTCTCTTAGGAGGATCTCAGAAACCTAAACACTGTTTGATGGCCTTGCAACATCTACCATTTTTTTCTGGGAAACCATCTCCCACAAACCCCCCTCCACCCAGTCCTTGGAGCTTTGCTGACAACGTGAAAGACTCATCACACATGCATCTCACAGTAATCTTCTATAAAGTCATAATTAGTCTATTCTGAGCAATAATCAAAATGAGGCTGTGGTGACACCTGATATCTGCATTACTGCATCTGGTGGCAGACCGGTGACCCCACGCTCCTCTCCTGAAGTCATTTGCAGCAGTCCAGTCAAATCACCGCCCTGCCGTTAACACCAGAGGTATAATACATAGCTTGGGTAACTTAATCCACGGTTTTCATTTTCCTCCGTCTAGCCAACTAGGAAATTCTTTCTAGCATCTACACAACTGACCGCAGCATGGCTGCTGTGAAACCACAGCGAATACTCACAGGCATTTTACAGCTTCTCAAATCACAAAGTTTTAGAGAGCTTCAAAGCAAAAAAAAAGATTGGATTATATGAGAAGACGTTTGTTCAACACAACAAGAGATTGATTATTAGCTGTTCTGTATCTTTAAAAAACAACTACTAGAAGTGCACAAGCAACAAATAACCAAATACAATAAAGATCCCCTGATCTAATAATTCATTAATCACAGTGTCCCATATCCTGACACTAGGGGGCAGATGATTGCAAATAACACTGGAGTGCTGCATGCCATTTTCTTATCTGTACCTGAGGGAGTTGATTAGGAAGTGGGGGATTGTAGACAAACTCTACAAACAGAAATAGTGCTAAAAGTAGTTGCTGGTAGCACCTATAGAGACAGTGAATCAAGTGGTTCTGCCATTTACTAGAATCATGGGAAAAAGTATGTAATATAGAGTAATAAACCTGTATTTATCCAAAAGAGTTGAGAGCAATGCTCTCTTTTTCAGGAGCATTATGTTCACACTCACACAGTTACCCACATTTGCACCTGGAACCTGCCAGTACAACGGTAGTCTGATCTGTATTTGCAGCAACACTGGAGCTACATCAATTTGTATGTAATCCACGTAATCATGAACAAGGAAGTATAAAGAGCGACAAACGCCATGTAGGGAGGATGTCGGGGTGGATGGGTGGATGGGTGGGTTCCCACCCCGAGTGAAACCAGAAGCCAACGTTGATTTATTTGTCACGTAACTTCCGTACTTAAAGCAGCAGTGGGTAGAATTGGAGGATATATGACTAAAAAAAGTTATTTTTATAAAACAGTCAGTATACCCTGACTGTAGTGCATGAGACATGTAATCTGAAAAAAATCATGGGCCTCTGTGTCCTCTGATGCTCCTAATGGCATCTGCAAGATTTCACAGACCGGAGGAAAACAACCAATCAGAGCTGAGCTGGAGTCTTAACGTCTCTGAGCAGCTGTCAATCACTCGCGAACTCCGATCAAACGGTCAAACTAAGCAGCGCTGATCAAATATGAATCAATATTCTTTTACTGTGTTGCCTATTTCTCGCCTCAAATGTTTTCAGAAACCATGAGGAGGTGCAGGAGTCTAGTTATCTCTCAGAATACTTGAATTACAATATGCTGAAAGGTTATTATGGAATTTTTTCCCAATGATGCCAAAAATATTCTGCCAACTGCAGGTTTAAGTAACACCACTTCAGGTGTTACTTTAACCCAAACCGCAATCTTTTCCTAAACCTAACTAAGTAGTTTTGTTGCCTAAACGTAACCAAGTTGTTTCCTTTAAAGACAGAAGTTTATTTTGAAAAGACTGGAGCAGAAATTGATATCACGTGTTGCTGGACATTCGTAGGAAAAAAAAATGTGCATAATTTTTCGTAGGATATCATAAGAGCCGTTTTTATGAGGATACGTTGGAAACCGCTAGGTCGGCTCTGTTCAATGGTAATAAAACTACCGATTGTCGTTTTTTCCTTTCAGATTTTGTACAGATTAATCAAACAAGAAAAATCATGTTTAGTTTGTTTTGAGTCAGCTTCGCTGTAAGTCAAGTTGCTTTGAGTCAGGTTCGCTGTAAACAGCGAACCTGACTCTTAAGCTAACCGTCTGCTGGCTGTAGCTTCATATTTAACAGACAGATGGTCGATCGATCAAACTCATCTAACTCTACGCCAGAAAGTGAATAAGCATATTTCCCAAAATGTCAAACTATTCCTTTAAGGTGTCAGTATGCTTCAACTGAAGTGTTTGTCAGACTGTTCATGCTCTTCGTGCATCACCTGAAACCAACCAAAAGCAATACTGAATCAACATCTGATGAGATGTGGGGCTATTTCCACACAGTTATGAAGAAGCAGATCATTTAAATCTTTGAGTGTTAAACTCTTAATAGATAATAACGATTTTTTGTAAACAAAATTATGCTTGCATTTGTTATTCATCAAAATGTGTGTATCCTTGAGGTCTAACAAAACGGGGTTGAATGCATTTCCTTCCTCACAAAACAATTGCAAAGCCAATTTTTATAAAAATGTTGAAACCTCTATTGCTTACACCCATGTTTACTTGTTAGCAGTCTTTATTGGGCACATTGCTGCATTTCTTGGTGCGTTACCGCCACCTGTAGCTCACATCAGTGGAGTAATGTTAAACCATCGGCAGGAATGTGTATCATGTCACCCGCTTGCTCGTGCGAGTTCATGCTTGAGAACAAACACAACAGGGGCCCGCTCCATAACACTACTAGTGGCCAACAACTCCGCAGGGTACCTTTTACTTTGATTGTTCTTTGTTTGATTTAGTTATGAATATTTAACATTACATAACATTCATGATTCCAGTGAAAATCTATTCTGCACAAACAGTAGCAGAGAAAGAGACCAGGAACCAAGGGCGGACTAAAATACTTTATAGTCTGAGAATGGGTTCGATTTAATGGGTATTTAATGATAGAGTAAACTGATTAAATCATGCTGTAAATTACAGTTAAGCCAGTTGTATTGTTCTTGGATAACGGAGGGCGCACATCATCTCACAGTCACGTGACGTTACATATCAGCTTGTGTAAGCTGTGAGGGCCAATCAGAGCCAAGAGGACTTATATGAGCTACTGAAAATGTATCCTCCCTGCAGACTTGTTCAAGAGTTAAAGATAAGTGTGAAATGTTCGATGCAGAAACAGGATTCCTGTGACTCACTAAGGAGGATTAAAAAGTGAAAAGAGTACAAACATCAGCAGTGAATCTGGCTGCTCTTTTGTAAATGTTTTGTCTTCAGATATGCCCTCTAGCAGTTTTATTTTCATTCATCTATGTAGGATTTGTCTCCAGTATAAAACACCTACACATGCACTTTTTTTTTTTTTAACCAACATGTGATTTTGTTTTTTTTGATTAGAGGATGATTAACATCGCCTACATTTCTCGGAATCTGCACACATAGAGTGAAAACTATGTGTCCCTGGGATTCCTCCTTTCTCTTCCCTGGAACACCAGACAGTCAGGACCAGCTGTACCGGGTCGCTGGTGTTGTTTTCGCTCGTAATTCATTGAACTTTCTCCATGCAGAGTCCTTTTTCTCTCCAGCGAGGGCAGCACAGTGTTCCCCCAACACAGCTCAAGAAGAGACACATCTGCAAGGAATTAGCCGAGTTCTTTTGTCCACGTTGCTGGAATTCACCCCCCATTCCTGATTCTTTTGGGCACTCGGCTGAGCTAAAAGAATTCAAATAAATTCACGTCTGGGTTGCAGAATACGTAAGGAAAATAGTGACAAGGCCTCCCGCATAAGACACGTCATTGAGCAAAGAGGGGAAAAAAAGATCTCCATCCTTTCATGATGCTAAATTTACCATAAAACCAGCACCAATTATTCAGTGCCATCACTGAGTCAACATCTGGCAGACATCAGCCACTTCGCTTGAGACGTGAACCCTACATTTAAGCATTTGCAGCAGCCAAACTAAGGCATATTTTATTAAATATCCTTTTGCATATGATAGAAAACCACTGCACTTTTGGTGGCTTCGATTTATCAAATGAGGGCTGTTAAAAATCCAGCTGCAGAAGTATCAGTTTGAAAAAAAGTATTTTTTTCGGATTTTTTTCTCCATTTGCATTGAATCATCCATTATCATTATGATCTCATCACAGTCAAACAGGACCACACACATCTCTCAAAACATCCACAGCAAGGCCCACTTCCTCCGGTCTCTTCTATCACATCCCTCTATTTTAACCCCACAACTTCTATCCCATAAAATCCCTGCTTCTGTTAATTTACAGCTTTTTACACATTTCCTTCCAGTAGTAGCTTCCCCTCCCCCCCCACCCATTCAGCCTATTCAAATAAGCTCAGGTTCATCTTAGCTCAAAACTCTACGACAGAAACAGACAATTCAAATATTTTCTTCTCCTTCATAAATACTGGGTTTCCATTACTCCTGGAGCACCACACACACACACAGTCTGGTGGACTACGTGGCACTCTGCACATGCACTGTGGACTCTGCAACCAGGAGGAGGAGCGCTTTATCAGGACACAGCCCAGAAAACTTTACATTGTGCAATGATTCATGCAGATATACTCTTTTTTTTTACTCCCAGTATGTCCTCCCATTCCACAACCACAGAGAAGGGAGAAATTCCAGTAAATCCAATGATAAAGATATTTGCTCTATTGTATTAGTAATTTTCAGCAGTGATTTATGTGTCACTCTATTTACCAAGACAATAGCAGACTAAACTTTGGGGGTAACTTAATAAGACATTAATCACACTAGAAGTCAGTGTTGTTTGGTGGATGCCTTGAAACTCATGACTGAACTTTGGTAGTAGTTAACATGTCAAAGTTACCATGTGAAATGGTGATGATTTTCAGTCAAAATCAAACCTGCAGTAACTGATTCTTTTGGCCACTTGGCGGCAGCAGAAACAAGCTGTGAACACACTGATAAATTATCACCCATTAAAGGAATAGTTTGACCTTTTGGGAAATATGTGTATTGGCTTTCTGGCGGAGTGTTAGATAAGAGGATTGAAAACCACTCTCATATCTGTCAGTCAAACATGGATGGATCTATAGCCAGCAGCCGGTTAGCTTAGCTTAGCAAAAGACTGGAAGCAGGAGGGAAACAGCTAGCCTGGCTCTGTCAGAAGGTTAAAAAAGATTAACGTGTTGCAGCTCCATACCTAGACTATTTCTTGAATGGGCACAGTAACTTCCTGAAGTCTCAGAGCCAAGAAATAGTCCGGCACATAGCACCCCGTAAAAACGGCTCACAGTTTACTGGTGAGGTTTTTGTTTAGTAGTGAGCATTACAGGTGCTGGTACAGAGATTATTGCGACGTTCCAAATTGCATACTTTTTCTTTTTTTCTTCTACTTTTTCTTCCTTAAAAAGTATGTACTGTTGCATCAGTATGCATACAGTTTGGGATATACTACTTCATCATAACATTACGCCTTGAACTTTGACCCTTTTGCTCATATATCCCCCTGCGCAGAGGATTGTGGGTCAGAATAGCCAGAAAAGCATGCTGGCCTGCATACTGCAAAATATGACCGGGTGTAGTAGGACATCCTGGTATTTTTGGCATAATGCATTTGAAATACTAAGTATTGGGACATATGGTGCCTTCAAATGAAACTCGTGAGCTCGTGTTTACGACATGGGAAGTCGTGTACACGATATGCGTGGCGTTCAAGTGGTTAAGTCGTGAGAACACCGCTGCTAAGCAACGGCAACATTAACGTTACTGTCTGTGTCTAGAAGCCACAGAGGCTAACAATTAGCAAGCTAGAAAGTAGGTAACATAATGCAGGAAATGCAAAGGAATAATGACAGAGGAAAAAGATGAGGCCGTTATCAACATTTTCCTCAGACATATTATAAAATTACAAAGAAAAACAATATACGACTAAAATTACAATATATTAACTTATATCCTTAACTTAAGGATCATGCATTTGTGGGATGAGCAGCACAGCTGATTATGTGGGTAACGCCCAAGAAAAATTTGCCAAAATGCTCTGCCAATGGTAAACAGTGTATTCTCATGTTAGAATTGACTCTTGTTTTGATCTCCAGGTGCTGCCAATCAGGCACCTGATTGGCAGCACCTGTGTGCATGGAGCCTGCTGGGTACTGCGCCCTACTGAAGTGATCAATTGGTGTCTGCTCCAAGCATCGACATACCACGTTTATCTAATTTGGATAAGGCCCGTATGATAGGGCAAGTTGAAGCTGGTGTTCCTCAAAACCAAGTTGCAGCATTATTTGGAGTCAGCCCTGGTACCATTTCCAAACTGAAGGCCAAGTTCCGTGAAACCGGTGATGTAAAAGACAGACCGTGAAGTGGGCGTCCCAGGAAGACAACACCCCAGGAAGACCGGTTCATCACCCTGACAGCACTGAGGAACCGTAGGCTGTCTTCTAGAGATTTGCAGGCAAGGTTTGCTGGACGTTATGGCATACGGTCAGGAACAGAATGCACACAGCCAATCTCAGAGCTCATAAGGCTGCCAGGAAGCCTACAATGACTGCCCTTCACCGTCAGGCCCGTTTGCGCTGGTGTCGACAACACAGACAATGGAACCTGAACATGTGGGGGAATGTCATGTTCAGTGATGAGTCCAGGTTCTGTGTGTTCGAATGTCAAACATGCTCAGTGGTTAACACGGTCACCTCTCAGTAAGAGGGTGCTGAATCTAAATCTCAGCACAGAACCTTCCTGTATAAAGTTTGCATGTTCACCTCTAGTTTCCTCTCGATGCAGTTTCCCTCAGTGTGAACACATGCAGCCCAGGTGGGCTGGAGAATATACAATAAGATAACCACAGGTGTAAATGTTTGTCTACCCTTCCCCCCATATGCAGTTCATGGTGGGTAAAGTCCAGCCTCCAGTAACCTTTATAACTTGGTTGAAATGGGGAAGACAATAAGGAATGAATATCTTTTCCCCTATATCTTATGAATAAAATGTGATATTTTGAAGATGTAGGCAAGTATGTAAGTTTCTCACAGAAATAGGGAAAAAAAGGGAACACATTTATATTTTTTTTCAACATTGTGTTGTGTTTAGATCAGGGGTCTCAAACTCGCGGCCCGCGGAACAATTGCGGCCCGCAAGACGATATTTTGTGGCCCCCACCTTGATATGAAAGTTTAATGTTAGTGCGGCCCGCAAATTTTTTTTTTTTTTTTTTTTTTTATAAAGTTTTTTTTTTTGGGGGCATTTTTTCATTTTTATTGACAGGACAGTGGATAGAGTCTTGGAAAGGGGGGAGAGAGAGAGTGGATGCGGAAAGAGCCACAGGCCGGATTCGAACCCGGGCCGCCGCGGTCAAGACCAAGTCTTGTTACATGGGCGCCCGCTCTACCGACTGAGCTAACCAGGCGCCCTCGGCCCGCGAGATTTATGTGAATGGCAGTTTGCCGTGGAAGGTCCCTTTGTTGCGCGAGCCCGAGCTGAACGAACCTACCAATCACAGCGGGGTATATGGCTCCCGGGGGCGGGCAATCGGCCGGGCTTGATGCAAGCAGAGAAACATTTCACAACAACTGTGGCGGCGCCCGTGTAACATCGCATAAGCTTGATTAAAGCTTGATTTATACTTCTGCGTTGAATCGACGCCGTAGCCTGACGTGCACCTCTCCAGAAATGTAACTACACGTCGCGGCGACGCAGACCGCAACAGCTGTGATTGGTCCAGTCTCTCAGCGATGCTGAGCGGCCAGGACCAAGTTCTACTTCTCTCTGCCTCCATCTGTTCAATGTTTGTTCACACAAATCCACTCAGATATATGTTCTCTTTTCGGCGTTGCAGTAATGTCAGTAAAAGTTCTGTGGTTCAACAGTTATTAGCTCCAACTGCCGCTCAGTTTCTGTTTGTAGTACAAGAAGAAGAAGGAAACTCATAGAGACGCCGCCGCCAACTAGCGGTTTGGTGGTGTAATTGCAGAGCAACACAAACACAGCAGGCACAACTTTATTGTGGAGTGACACCAAGTGGAATGAATATATATCTTGTCACACAGCGGGTCCTGAGCCAGACAGCCACACACAAAAAAAACATTACTACTACTACTAATAATAATAATAAGAAATTATACAAATTTTCAATATTTGTGTGTTTAAAATATGGAATGCACCCAGTAATATGTGTAAAATATGATAGAAAATCATCTGTGCAAAATATATGGTTTTCCTACACTTCCCTGACTCCTCTCTGCCTGTCTGACTTCCCTCTGCCTGTCTGACTCCCCTCTGCCTGTCTGTATGTCTGAAGTTCAGCTCTGGGGCGACGGAGAAATCGCCCCAGAGTGAATTATATAAACATACTGTAGTCAACAGTGAGTATATTGCACACAATGAATATAATTGCACATTAAAGAGTCTGATGGCAAATTAGCAACTCAATCTATATTTTTTGGACCAGGGCCTCCATTTCCTCTCTGTATGAGGACAGTGAACCTGACCAGCAGCACCAGAACCATGAAGCGACGAAGCATGCAGGCTTTCTCCCCACATTGACTTGTCTTGTACATAGTTGTCCTCAGTCTCATTTGCTTAAATTGGTCATGGAGGCATCACAATTTAATAGAGACCGGTAAATTAATTGTATTGTTTTTGTTAACTGTATTTTATGTAGTATTAATATCTGTGGATGTGTTGTGGTTGTGCCTTTTGAGAAAGGAGAGCACTTGAGTCCATGTTTATGTATATTCAGGTGTCTGAGTAACTTCAGGACTTAACACCAGTATTACTATCTCTACACCTCAGGGCACTTGAGTTCCATGCTTATGTACATTCAGGTGTCTGAGTAGCTTCAGGACTTAACACCACTATTACTATCTCTACACCTCAGGGCACTTGGGTCCCGTGCTTGTGTATATTCAGGTGTCTGCATAGCTTCAGGATTTAACAGCAGTTTTCCTAATTACACTTCATGTTTACTTCCCCTGATGTTTACCTCACTATTTGTTTACCAAACAAAGCAAGGTCAATAGGGGCATCACATTAAGTGAACATTTCTATTACATGTTATATTGATATATTACATTAGTGTTGTATTTCATGTTTATTATTGTATTATAGTACATGCAGTGGTGGAAGTACTAAGATCTTGTACTTCAGTAAAAGTAGCAATACTACCATGTAGAAATACTCTGTTACAAGTAACATTCAAAATCATACTTAAGTAAAAGTGCAAAAAATATTAGCATATGAATATACTTAAAGGGAGTTTGTAATTTTTTAAGCGTATAAATGTAGCGGGTCGGCACACATGCGCGTTCGCATATGCGCGCTCGCGTGTGGCCGGAGCCTCGTCTCCGCTGCCTGCTCTCCTTCACTCAGACAGAGCGCGCGTCCTCGCTGTCTCGCTCCACCTCTAGACGTGAACGTGCGCTCACTCCACACTGCAGAAGAGTTAGTTTAGCTCTGAGAATATCTAGTGAATGCACAGGGGACGTTTGTGCAGAAATAAATGCTGCAGCTCCTCCAGACCAACAGAGGTTTTCCGTGTCTTGTGAAGTGACGGGGCTCCGCAGAGAGTAACGTTGTCGTCTCGTTACCGACCGGGTGCCGGTTTCACTCCTGCTCACTCCAGCTGCGTGCGGAGGCGATAACGTTACTCGCTGCGGAGCCCCGCTGCCTCAGCCTGCGCTGAGGCAGGAAAAGCCAACACTAGGATCAGCAGTGATTCATGGAGAGACCTTCGTCTGGTCAGCTAACATTACTGAGAAGCAGGTGAAATATAGAGTGATATTGTGGTTTTAGCTGACGTGTGTCGCCTCACTGTTTTGAACGATGCTCGTTCATGTCTATTTAGAGCGAGCAAAGCGTGAGCTCGATGCTGACTTTCGTTGATTTCACGGCCACAGGTGTCGCTGTTAACAAGCATTTCTGAAATTTACAAACAGTCCCTTTAAAGTACCAAACATAAAAGTACACATTATGCAGAATAATGTATATTATTGGATTATACTTATTGATGCATTAATGTGTTCATCACTTCAATGTTGCAGCTGGTTAAGGTGGAGCTCATTTTAATGACTTTATATGCTGCTGGGTAGTTTAATCTATAATAATACATCATTTATTCGTTGATTATATTTTGTATTAATAATCTGAATCTGTAAGGTAACTAAAGTGGTTAGATAAATGTAGTGGAGTTGAAAGTCTAATAAATCCCTCTGAGATGTAGTGGAGTAGAAGTAGAAAGTATCAGAACATGAAAATACTCAAGTAAAGTACAAGTACCTCAAAACTGTACTTAAGTACAGTACTTGAGTAAATGTACTTAGTTACTTTCCACCCCCGAGTACATGTTATACTGTTGTGTTTTTCTAAGCATTCTTTAGTGCTCCCGTTGGAATAAAATAATTGTTGATTACTTAAATGCAAAGTAGTAATGTGTTTTTGATACCTTCACTTTTTTGCATTAAATCACACTGGGATGTTTCCTGAAATTGATTGGATGTGGCACAGCTCTACCTAGAAAAATGTCCACCCGCCTCCACTGCATTTTGGGTAGTCTTCTGTCTTTTTGTGATTCACACAAGGAGCCCATGAAATATCTCCTAATGTCTCAGAAATATGAACACATGAACACAACGTTTAATATGGCTCAGTTTCTTTGGTTTATTTATAGAATGGAAAATACAACAGATAAAGTTACAGTGAAACTCTGAAGTCTGTTCCATCAACCCAAAAGAGAAAAAAGGCAGATTGTGGCTGTGTAGCATTGGTGTTGAAAGCTGGCGGTCCAGGGGGGCCTGGGGGTCCTAAGGGATCTGCAGAGGAAAAAAAGTATAGATTACATATTTGCTTTGAATCTACTGATCTGCTGCTACAATATGAATGATCTAGATGTTAAAATTACACATTTATTCAATTACTTTACTTAAGTACACTTTTGAGATACAAATCCACTACATTTTAGATGGAAATATTGCACTTTTTACTCCATTATATAATTACTAGTTATTTTGAAGATCATTTTTATACAAAATATATGATAATCTTCTATAACGTGATACATTGTAGATTAGTCGCGATTAGTCGACTAATCGGTTAGTCGCCAACTTTTTTGATAATCGATTAATCGTTAAAGTAATTTTCTTCCAAAAATGGCAGAAAATGCTGTTTTCAGCCTCTCAAGTACGGAGATTTCCTGCTTTTCTCTGTTTTATACAAATATCTTTGTGTTTTGGACAAACAGGACAAGACATTTAAAGACATGGGATGGACATTTTTCACTATTTTATGACATTTTATATGAAAATAATTGTTAGTTGCAGCCCTAATGCATTGTTCAGTTAAAGAAATCTTTAATAAAATCATCATTTTTTTTTTGAGAATGTAGGAAAGGTGGACAATAATCACATCTAAGACATGATAATAAAGTGGTCAGAATCTAAAGGCCCTGATTGCACTGTGGAAGTTTCAATTAGGATAAAAGATGGGTGTACTCAACAGAGATGAACTGTATTTGAAGATTAACTGTATATAGGATGTATATTTATGTTCATCTATATTTCACATACTTCATTTAAATTGACCAGATATGAAGACACTGAGGTTGTTTGTTTTATATGTGGGGTAAAGTTGTTGTCCTGATAAATATGAAAATAAATATAAATAAATCAATATGAAAATTGAACAATTTGTGACTTCCAGCACTATATACGATGTACAAAAGGCAGAAGAGACAATAACTGAATAGATTACCTCGTTGTCCTGGAGGCCCTTGGGGGCTGGGGGCGCCTCGGCGGCCTGGTCGCTCGCAGTCTGTATATCAAGATGTAGAAGTTAAATTCATTTATCCTCATAATTTACGGATTTTTTCAAAATGTGCTAGTATTAGTAAATTCTGAATGGAGTTAGGAAAACCTTCACCAAGATGACAAAAAGTTGAGAACAGGTGTTATATGATCTGAATGTGGACATTTTAAGAATAATTCATCATTGTGCTCTTAAAATATGACTACCACAAGTTAAAACCAACCTCGTTTCCGACTTCATTACAGCCCGCGCCTGCAAGATCAAACACCACATATGAAGAACGATTTTTACACAAGTGATTAGAGAAGACATAAACACACCAGGTTAAAAACAGAATGAAACAATTCATTAGGTGACAAGTTATTTTGAATTTGGATCTGAGAGTCTGGTCAAAAAGTTTGGTCCAGTGTTGTTTCACCTCTGCAGGGTCTCTCCCTCCAGGATGACAGGTTCAAGCTTCGGAGGGTTCTGCAATTGACGAGCCGGTTCCTGTTTGAGATGACGCTTAAGGCGTCAGTGGGGATAGTTTTTATGCCGGTGTTATCACAGATGATCGTGGATAAGGTGACCCTGGACAGAGCAGCTCTCTGAGCCGCGGTGAAGACGCCCGGGTTCTCGTACCACAGCCTGATTATTTCAAACAAGAAATTAGTATCAACAAAGATTGTGTTTGAAATGCATTTGTTTTGTGATTGTGTTATTATAACTGTATGTATCCACACACACCTGTCACCCTGGCGGATCTTCTGGAACTGTGTTGCAATGAGGCAGGCGAACAGAGGCCCCACACGGCCGCCACGGACAAACGGCTCTGCAACGCCTCCCATCCAGACGTCGATGTTGTCGGCCGTACCGTAGAGCTGCAGCAGCCTGCGGGCCAGGTCTGTGTTATTCAGGACCCGAGCGAGCTCCGCCTGGTTCCTGGGCTCAGACAGGCCACACAACCTGCGATAGGCGTTGTAGCCTAGAGGAGTAAACAACAAGTAAGCAAAGAGCGGATGACAACAAAATATTAGAAAAGGCTGAAAATCAGGGTGAGGGATGTACCAGGCAAGCCGTGGTCGCGTCCCCTCGCCATGTTGAGAGAGCCCAAGTCCAAAGCCAGATGCATCACAAACTGGAACAACCTCTCCCTCAGAGCATCCACCATCATGTTATCCTGAGTGTTCAGTTTAGCAGGACGGCCGACCAAACCACGGAGCACAGAGTCAATGCCACCTGGAGAGATCAAATAAAAGTTAGGGTGACAGTTTGAGGAAGAGTGATTGATAAGTTACTAGCCTTCTCTCTGTACAACTCACCCTCAAAGACGATCCTCCAGGGGGTGAAGAAGGCCTTGAACAAGGGGACATTGGGGAAATTAGCGTTCTCCCTGTAGTTTGCATCCAGACGGGATAAGACTGGCTGTACCGCCAAGTGGGCAAAGCGGTAAGCTGCTGTTGCAAAGACGTTGGAGATGCTGGGGTCAACGCTAGCGTCGTAGCCGGGGTAACGGCCGAGCTGTGTACGCATTGCGACGTCACCTACAATGTGAGGCAGATAGTCCCTGAACACAATCACCTGAGAGAGAGAGACAGAGATCTATTTTGAGTAAAAGACAGAGGAGTATATGACATCTGCTTTGGAGATGTAAAAATATAATCGTGAATGCTGACTGACTCTCAGGTTTACCCACCTGTGTGTAAGCGCCCAAGATCTTGCGGGACTCTTGGTAGAGTGTCTCACTGTCCCAATGTGGGTTCAATCTCTTCAGGGCACGAGCCACACGGTTATGCTCACGCATAAAGACTGTGTGAATGGATGTCAGACCTATGTTCTCGTCCACGCGGACATCACCTTAAGGACACAATGTACATAATAGCTGATCAGAAGTGTTCGTTTCCTCTTTAGATGGCAGCTCTTTCATTAAGATAACTGGTTACACTAACTAATAACTACTAAACCCCCTATTAATCATTTATAAGTAGAATATATATTGAATAAATGGTTTATAACACACTATTATGTGGTGTATTTTTAAGTGTTTATTATTCTTCAGTATTTCTCAACAATTATATCTTCTCCTGTGAGAACATATTTGACATTATTACAACTTTGTTATATCATATTCTTATTCATCATGTGTGTACATCATCATTATAGTGTCATCAGAGTTATAGCTATACTTATTGCTGCTTATAAATGCCAAATAATGGGGTTTAAAATAAAGTGTTACCAGATAGTTTAAACAGACAGAAGGTTAGAGGCTAGAGCAGGATAAAGGATTTTCACAACCTGGCATCCCAAAATTAGTTATTTAATAAATTATTAACTATTTATTGATGACTAACCTGCAATGAAACACGGCACCTCTGTGGCGTTTGAGTCGTTGGTGGATCTTCCGCGACTGGCACACATGTTCCCCGTGAGAGGGTTGAATGGCAGCAGCTCACGCCCGTTGTCTTTGAACTCTGTGTTCACGCGCAGCAGGCCGCCATCAGTCTGATGGTCGCGAAGAAACAGGGCAAGCTTCTCCTCAGAGCCATACACCTGGCCGAGATCCAGGAAGGCTGTGAGGGTGTTGATCTGCTCTCTCTTGTTGGCTTCTCCTCCAAAATTGTAGGCCGAGTATCCCGTTCCGCAAACTGGGGCGGATCTGAACGAAGGGATGCACTCTTCTGTCTGAGAGCGGTGGTCGCCGGGAGGAATCTGTTTGTAGGAAACAGACCAAAGGTTATGAAGAGAATATTTTTGTTAAAACAACATCACAATGTGTGGGTTTGAGCTTTCACACCAACCGGGATAGGGATGCAAGGCTCAGTGCTCTCACAGCTGTCGTCACAGTCGATCCCATTGCTGAAGGAGCGGATGCTGGGGGAGAAGGGAGTGAAGCTGAGATCGTGGTCGTTCCACTGCCCAAACAAGGTCACCATGTGAGAGAATTCTTCGTCGTTGACCACGCCTGCGTCTGTTGTGCTTAGGATGTTGTTGGACACCTGACGCACCTGAGAGTGGAGTAGAAGTGTTTTAGTGCTTTATGTATATTAATCAAGTGTCTGGGATTTCGAGGTCATACCAGTGGGAGAAAGAAGTTGTTTATTGTTTGGTTGTTGAAGCCTTTTGGTTGGGAGATGCCGTCGTTATATTCGGCAGGCAGCAAGCGGGCGAAGGGGGTGTTTGAAGATCCAAGGCGAGTGTTCTTTCTAAAAGCAAACAGAAGATGTCCATGTTTGGAAACGCTGCTTGAGAATTTTCAGGGAAGTGAACACATCTTCTGCGGTGTATGGCCTAAGAAGTTTCAAGTGTATTTCACAAACATTTCCGCTGAATGTAATTGACACTCAAACTCACAGAACTGACCAGTTTCCATTAATTCAACACATTTTGCTTTTTAGAGAGAAAGCACACAATTGCTTTTTACCTACATGTATGTGGGAAACTGATATTCTGGAGCCAAAATAGGTAAACAAAGTAGTTAATAAAGACATTTTATAATGTCAAAAAGGTGATCTATGTTTTTTATGTCCAAGATGGTGTTAAGTGAGATTTGAACCAGCATTTTATCACACTTGAATGTTTCTCTTACAAGTTGTTGCAGACGCTGGTGGCGGTCCGATACTTGTTAATGTTTGGTGTGGTGCGGCATGATGGAAGGCTGACTCGAGCTGCACATCCAGTTATTCTGGCAAGATTCATCAGATCCTCTTCAGAGAGCAAATCTGAAAAATGTGAAAGACATTTCATGGATTAACCCTGTGTGTGTGTTTGTGTGTGTGTGTGTGTGTGTGTGTGTGTGTGTGTGTGTGTGTGTGTGCATGTCTGTCAACTTCATATTTTCTAGTCCTTAATTACAGCTTTGAAGTGCTCCACTATGCCCAACATTACAAAACAGTAAACCTCAGACCCTCACCCAAGACCAGGAAATGTTGTCAGAAAAACAATGTGAGCACTGTGTGTGTGTGTGTGTGTGTGTGTGTGTGTTTGTTTGTTTGCTGCATGTCTGACCTGTTGCATTGAGTGAGCGTCTGTGCACATGATGCGCCCTCTCCTGCAGCAGACGGAGGGTTTGTGCCATGTAGTCTGCAGATCTCACGGCTGAGCGTGTGTCACCACGAGGCTGCTTCACGAGACGGAGAGTATCGTGAGGACTCACCACCTCCTTGCGGACTCGTTTCAGACTCCTGGAGAAGGAAAAAGTCACACAGTCGAACAATGAAGTCTGAATTGTGGTATTCTTTACAGCTTCTGTAAATTGTAACTAACAGTGTAAATTTATGCTGAATTAATTTGAAAGATAATCTTCTATTTCACTCTGTGAGATGAAATAACCGCAATAATGAACTCACTCTTCTCTGGAGTACTTGTACGCATCATCAACGAGCTTCTTTGCCTCCTCAAAACAGTGTTGAAGGAGAGAACTGTCCAGATGTTCTCCTGCAAAGAAACAACACACTCATCAAATTCTTCATCATGACAAAATTATTTTAATCTCAACCAGTGATGTAACACAGACAAATTCAGGTGTGGATTAGAAACGTGTCCACAGAGTGAGGGATGTCGCCTACCTGTTTGTTTGGAGTGAGCAGGAACCAGGCAGACGCCCAGAACAAGAAGGGCAGAGAAAATCATCTCTAAAACACATAAATACAAGTCAGTATAAAAAATAAATTCAGAACCATGTAACATAAAAAATATCTAAGCATCCAAACCAAAAAAAAAATGTATATTTCATTATATAAAATATAAAAATATATATATATAAAACTATATAAAGAAATATCTGAGCAAAAAACAAATGTATATATATATAACTATATAAAATATATCTAAGAAAAAAACAAATCTATATATATATATAACTATTTAAAATATAAAAAATATTTAAAACAAAACAAATCTCGTTACCTGTTTCTGTGAAGATTTCAGGTGCTCTTGGAGATGTGGAGTTTACAGTGTTGTCACCTTCTTTATATTCAGTGTGCGGCCCTGAGGCACCGCCCCCTGGGGTTGTACAGGTATATTCTTCCTTCTCTCTCTCTGCTCAAGGAATTCCTTCATTCTTATCAGTAATTGTTTCTGGCAAACTGATAGGTGTGATGTTCTCAATTAAGAAACGCACACAATAAGTAGCAGTGGTGGGAGTGATTGTGGTCATTAGGGGAGAGTGGGGTAAAATGAGCCAGTGGGTAAGTTGACCCACCCCCTGTATCTTGGCAACTGTGATTATGTTTTGTCATGTGACCATAAATTCAGGAAGTACCCATCATTTCTATCTTGCTGTGATGGAGTTAAGCACATGGGAGAAGTAGTAAGTACTTTTTTACACCAAAAACAGTTTTTTCCCTATCAAAGTAAATTTTCTGCATGTCAGGAATAATGAATGTTAGGTCAAAGCAAATTTATCCAGGTCTAAAAAAATATATTATACATGTTGGTGATTTACTAAGGTATAAAACCATGTTAATCACTTTGCTAAATATTAGCCTGAATTGCTAAGCTGGGCCATTTTTTCCAAAATGGTAGCTATGGGGCAAAGTGAGCCAAAGGCTATGGGGTAAGTTGAGCCACTGGCTCACTAATATTCTACTATTATTCCGAGCCACTAGCTCAAGTTACCCCACCATAAATTAACCAAATTAATTCTCTGATGTATAAAATGGTATTACTGTTGAGTGTTACACAACTTGGTTTGATTTTTTTTTATGTGTTAACCTTTATAGAAGAGGGAGATAAAGGAAGTTAAAACAGTTGGTTATAGTGGAACAGCAGAGGCAAAGAGGGTCCTCACAGAGGAGGTAGAGAAGGAGCTTGCAGACCATATCAAGAAGCTGGCTGAACAGTTCCACGGCCTTACTCCAAAGAAATGCTGTGAACTGGCATTGGAATTGGCAGAAAGAACAACCTTCCTGTCCCCAACAACTGGAAAGAGCAGGGTTTAGCAGGTAGGCCTAGGTCAAACCAAAGACCAAGACGAAAATCACAGCGTACAGCAGTTCTGAGGAGAGTGTGATGCCATCCCATTCGATGACACTTCTGAGCATGAGAGTTCTAATGATGAGAGAAGTGAATCAGACATCTCAGATCTGTCAGTTGGTGACTTTGTCATAATAAACTTTGTATCCAAAGGCAGAAGCTACCATTACATTGGCTTGGTTGAGAGCCTGGAGGGCAACGAAGTGAGTGCAAGATTTTTCAGAAGAATCCGGGGGAACACTTGACGTGAGAAGCCCACCTTTGTATTCAAGGAAAAGGATGAGGCATCTTTTCCACTGAGTGATGTGCTGAAGGAGCTACCTCAACCTCAAAAGGCTGGAGGAACTGCAAGGAGGGAGCAACAGTTCATATTTCACTGCAACCTTGACGACTGGAATATTGTCGAATATTGAATGATATTTTGATTGTTCAATGGTCTTGAAACTCACAGGTGGTTTGTTCTCACAAGTTCATAACTGTGAAACTGTTTGTTAACACACTTATGCTGAGGTTTAAACTTAAAAACTCAGATGTTCAGTTTACCCCACGATGGCTCAACTTACCCACTGACTCGGATCAATTTACCCCTTACCTGGGGCAAGTTGAGCCACAGGAGCACTTTTTTTGGGAAGGTAATTTTTTCCAGACAGCTTTGTGATGGATGCATGCTGATCATTTCATTTGATAGGAGAGATCCTGAATTTAAGGTTCAAGTTTTCATTCTGCTTCTGTCTCATTTTTCCTAACCTCGAGGACAGCATAAGTAAAAATTGGCTCATCTTACCCCACTCTCCCCTATATAATACTACAGGTAGCATTGTCAGTAACTGTAGGTGGCTTTTAAGTATTTTAGTATGAATTTATTTGAATAAATAATCTTCTTATTGTGGGAATGCTGATTCAGCACTTAAACCCCAGTATTGTTCTTCTAAGGTTTATTCAACTTCAATCATTTCTTCCGTACGTTTTTTGCAGTTTAACTTCTCCTGCATATTTTCAGCTACAGAAAACGTTCAACTATCAAAATATTCAGCTCTTTAAGGACATTAGTGCTATGACTTTTCTTGTTTCAATTATTTATACTTTTAAAAATTTTAAGCTTTTTCCAAAATTTTTTTTACAATGTAACTCAATGGAGAAAATCTTCAAATCGTCTTAAACCTACTCCACTTTGAAATGCTACTGCTTCCGCATACTTTCAGCTACAGACTTCATTTAAACTTTAAACGGGTTACAAGTCTTTGAACTATTAAGCTATGTTTCAGCTTTTTGATAACTTTTACAGTTTTTGATTTATCACAGTTTATGTTTTATTACATTTTCAGACCATTTCAGATTTTATAATGGGTGTGTTAGCGTGGATCGTTAAAAGCTAGAGCGCGTGACATCACAGCTAGAGTGGAGGAAAGCTTTAAAATCTTTTGAAAATGTTCCAAACAAATTGCTCTCTAACCACATCTTCCACTCCTCATACACAATTAATACATCAAAACGTAGGTATTTTTGTCTTCTTTCAGATGATGTGCCCATTTAAGCAATAGATCTTACAGCTTGGGATTTATCTGCTTCAAAGCACCAAGAGATCACTTCCTCTCTCTCATCCGCTGCAATGTTAATTCATCTCTAAAAGTCTGGAACAAAAACTCAACTGTGGAGACTTTTTAAACTGCCAGTTCTCTACAGAGTAACTCTATCTACTATATTCTGGCTAATAACTTACAGTTTTAAAGGTTGTAGCTACTACTACTACTACTACAACTATTACTAATACTACTACTGTTGCTGCTGCTGCTACTACTACTACTACTAATGCTTCTGTTCCTACTGCTTCTACTGCTGCTACTACTACTAAAACTACTACTACTACAGCTGCTGCTCCTTCTGCTACTACTGCTAATACTACTAGGATTACTACTACTATTGCTACTACTACTGTTACCACTGCTTTTGCTACTAATACTACTACTACCACTACTGCTACTACTACTACTGTTACTGCTACTGCTACTACTACTACTAGTGATGTTACTGCTACCACTACTGCTACTATTACTACAGCTCCTGCTCCTTCTGCTACTACTACTACTACTACTACTACTACTACAACTACTACTACTTTCCACCCAAATACCACTTTCTGTGTAACAACTTATAGTTTTTAAGGTTCATTCAGTGAAAATACTATTTCTGTCCAAGCACTTATAGTTTTAAAGGTTTATTTCACCCAAAGACTACTCTCTCTCTCTCTCTCTTTGTGTTTAGCAATGCAGTTCATCTGTCTGATATACATACAAAGCATTTCTTCTTTCCGCCTATTCAGGAAAATTCTAATTTACCACTTTTGACACAATTACAGTTTGGCTTCCAGCTTTTCTAGCAATGTATTTCAGCTCTTAGCTTCTTTAGGTAATGCAGTTCAGTTTCCAACTCTGTCAGTTGTACATTTCAATTTCTAGGGTTTTCAGCAGTGCAGTGCAATGCATTTGAGCTTTAACATTTTTAGGAAAATCATTTCACATTTCTGCATTTTCAGCAATGCTTTGCAATAAATTTCAGCTGTCAGCATTCCCACGCATTTTCAGCAGGAAATGCATTTTCTAGTTCACTATTATAATTGTAATGTTAATGAGGTGTGAAGATTATTTCAGACAAATTTTAGAAAATGTTTTTTGTCTACTTTTTGACCTTCTTTGTGTAAATCATACTGTCCTTTTTCATGATATTATTTGACATAACCGGATCCAGTCTTTTCTCACTGGATTTTTGTATGAATTTTTTACTTCATTTTACTCTATATTGATAGCCGACAGCAAAGAGATTTGCAACATTTGGATAGTTTTCTTTTTTTTTTCCACTTGTTTACTGATGTTGCCATGTTGTGGCTGATGGCCTTCAGTGTTGCCACACAGAAACTGATGCACTTGAGAAAGTATCTGAAAAGAGGAAGGGGTGCACACTTATCCATCTTTAGCCTCTGCATGACTTTTTTTGGCAGGTTGAGGTACAGCGCAGCAGTATCAACTGAAGGTGTTAACCCCAGAGAATAACAGGTAAATACATATTGGTTGCATGTGTGAGACATTGTTGTGGACTTAGGAAAAGTAGAGTCAAACAGAAGTTTACTTTGTATATTGTATGTGTTTGTTTGTGTGTGTGTGTGTGTGTTTGGGTGGGGAGCCCTATGGCTGCTGTGGATACAAAGGCGTTTTCAAAGTTGTCACGCAAAATTTTCACTGATAACAAAACAAAGAACAGAGGTTTGAGAAAAGTTCATCGGCCGTGAAAAGCCTGGCTTACAGTAATGTCACTGATAACATGAATAAGAGGCTTTATTACATAATGTACTATCTGAGCCCAAAACACACTAGAAGACCTTGAAAATTCTAATTGTCTATATAAAAAAACAGCATCCAATATTTAATGACAGATTACAGCTGTCGACAAACACATAGCTCAGACTACAAGATCTTGTTGGATGTTGGATTTAATTATTCCGACTGCATGTTTTGACTCAGGAGGCGAGAGATTTGAATTCTAAACTCCCTGCAAATTGATCCGTTATCCCACCGATCCTTGGCCTTCGTTTCAACCAAGTCAGGTGTGAACATTATTGAAATCAAAAGAAAAACATCAATTTGTACGCTCCCCAAAAAATGTATTGATGCAACGCTTTGACCTACAAGGTCGTAGTCAGGAATATATTGCAAATTTCAGTGTGGCCAACCTCTCCAGTTGTTTTTGTCCTGTACCTGTTAAAACGGTTCAGTTTACTGGTGAGGTTTTATTTAGTGGTGAGAGTTACAGGTACTGGTAGGGAGGTTATTGCTACGTTCCAAATCACGTACTTTTTCTTTTTACTTCTAGCACATACTGCAGCTGCCCTTACAAAGTATGTACTGTTGCATCAGTATGCATACAATTTGGGACATACTACTTCATCATAACATTGATCCTTTGAACTTTGACCCTCTTGCTCATATATCCCCTGCGCAGAGGATTGTGGGTCAGAATAGCCAGAAAAGCATGCTGGCCTGCATACTGCAAAATATGACCGGGTGTAGTAGGACATCCTGGTACTTTTGACATACTGCATTTGACAAATACTAGGTATTGGGACATACAGTATGGTGCCTTCAAATGAAACTCGTGAGCTCGTGTTTACGACATGGGAAGTCGTGTACACAATATGCTTGGCATTCAAGTGGTTAACTCGCGAGAACACCACTGCTAAGCAACGGCAATATTAACGTCACTGTCGGCGTCTAGAAGCCACAGAGGCTAACAATTTAGCAAGCGGGTAACATAATGCAGGAAATGCAAAGGCATAATGACAGAGGAAAAAGATGAGGGAATCTCAACATTTTCCTCAGACATATTATAAAATTACAAAGAAAAACAATATATGACTAAAATTACAATATATTAACTTATTATGTACCGAAAAATGAACTTCCATGGCCTCCGCCATTTCTGACAACGTCAACAAACACTTCACAACTCGTAAACTCGGAGCTGTCAGAAACTTTCCTCTTACGAGGTTCTGAATATATACTAAATACATACTAAATAGTATGGTAGTATGGGTATTGGAACGCACAGTGTGTCATCATTGGAGAGAGGCTAGCTGTTTCCTGTTTTTGTGCTAAGCTAAGCTAACCGGCTGCTAGCTGTAGTTTCATATTTCATAGACAGACATGAGAGTATTATCAATCATCTCATCTAACTCTCCGCCAGAAAGCCAATCAGCATATTTCCGAAAATGTCGAACATGCTCAGTGGTTAACACGGTCACCTCTCAGTACGAACGTGCTGAATTTCAGCACAGAACCTTCCTGTATAACGTTTGCATGTTCACCTCTAGTTTCCTTTCGATGCAGTTTCCCTCAGTATGAACACATGCAGCCCAGGTGGGCTGGAGAATATACAATAAGATAACCACAGGTGTAAATGTTAGTTTGTCTATCCTTCCCAGCTGCATTGCTGAAGCATACATTTATTTTGTTAAAAAGGAACAATGGCTCCATCTACAGGAGACATGTCGTACATTAAAATGATGACTGCACTTAGGTATTTGTTGTTCCATTTAGATAACTTAAGTCAAAATTAAGATTATTGTTTTGTTAATGCTTGAAAGAAATATATTCTATGATTCAAAGTATCCAAGCTTGATCTATTTTTTAGTGTTTTTAGGTAAACATGCAATTTCTATATTTTGAAATATTTAAATGATATATTTATATATATATTTCCAATATTTCTATTTTGTTTTCAGTGTCTTTCTTGCACAAATGGAGCTTATGCCATAATGCTCTGTATGTTTGTCCTTTTGCAATTGTATGTTTGCCTGAAAAAAACTTTAAAAAATACAGTTTTTCTCATTCGCTTTGGCTCAATTCTCAAATGAGAATTATTTTTTCAAACCAATAACCTCAAATCTCTGAACAATTAGTTTGTTGTTCACAACAGAGGACAATTTTCCATTCATTCAAGCAAATTGCACGGGTTTTGACACGTGTGCAAAAGAGTCAGTACAATTGTCGACAATTTGCACAATAACCACTTGCACACGTCTTGCTGATCAAAACTGATGAGTTGACTCTCAGCGAGATTGTTATCCTGTGCACAACTTCAAAACATTCTTTCATCCCTATGAGTCATCATATGTAAAATGATCCATTCAATTATCAAAATCTGTCAGACATGCATGTATATTGCATAAATATCTATGACATGTTTATTTTTTTGGCATGGATGTCTTTTTGTGGCACATTTTCAGCTCAAAGGTGAATTTTCTATTTATAATACATGTAACACATTGCTAAACAAATACATTTACTGAATAACACACATGTAAATATCTGTGTACTACAGCAATGTACAGTATTAACTTTTCCCAGTAAATGTTGATGCTGTTGAAACAGGAATCTAAAAAGCTCTTCGTGGTACACAGCCTTCAGCTAGATAGAACTGACAATCTGGTACAGTAAGCAGTCACTGTCAACAAAAAGTGGAACAAAACAGAGATTTGCATATAAGACACAATTCCAGGATTGACTGCCGTGGTGAAAAAACATCTAAACATTTTGTCCAGTGTGGCTCACACAATGACAAAATGACTTCATTTTGGTGCCATTGGCCAATTTACTGACAAAATAACTAGGTTTTGAAGCACAAATTAAGTGTTTTGGGTGAGTTACTATCTTTTGCGGACATACAATAGAGTTGTGATGTCCCGTCAAACAGTTGTGACAACTACACTTACAGTTTAGACAAAGTTGAAACTGTTTCAAAAAATGAGCCAAAGCGATTGAGAACTGTAAACAGGATATGCACATTTGTGTTTACAGTAAATGTATTTGTGTAGCAAATGTTTACATGTACTGTAAAGATAAAGTTAACCTAAAACTTGCCGCAAAATGACATCCATGCCAATAAAAAAAAAGTTAAATACCCTGCAATGACGAAAAAAACGGCAGTAGTTCAGTAAAAAACAACTAATTGTACCTCCCCACAGTAAGTAACACCATGTCATGATAGTTATGGAATATACATGTAGGTCTGACAGGTTTTGATAATTGAATGGATCATTACCTCCGCCAAGGCCGAAGACCTAGGAAGGACGTTATGTTTTCACCGGCGTTGGTTTGTTGGTTTGTCTGTTAGCAGGATTACTCCAAAAGTCCGCGATGCATTTAAATGACATCTTTTGGAGGGGTGGGTGTGGCACAATGAACAATCCATTAGATTTTGGAGGCGAACCGGATCATGATTTGGATTCAGGAATTGTTTTAAGGATTTCGATCAGCCAGAACATTGAGACCTCTAGGTATAACACATGCGCAGTGTCACTGATTACGCGTTGATGACGCATGACCCCACCTCTTTCCTTCAGAGAGAGAGATAGAGAGAGAGCAGATGTAGATTTGGGGTTTTTTCACATTAAGCTCGGTGAAATTACAGTTGAGTTCGACCAAAGCACACTTGATTGTTGGAAAGAGTAACGACAACGGTTTAGGTGAGTTTTATTTTGTTTCTGTCCAGTTTGAATGAAGTGCTTTACGATGCTCCGCTACGTACAGCTGATCTCAACATAAACAAAAATATACGTGGATGATGGTGCAAGCTGAACGGGGGGGGGGGGGGGGGGGCAATCGTACTCCGGCACCTTGGCGGAGGTCTGCGCTCTCCGAGTGCCATTCTAGTTTTACATGTAATGGTTCAAACGATGAAAGAATATTTAGTTGTGAAGAGGATGACAATCTCACTGTGAGTTAGATCAGCAGCCATGTGCAAGTGGTTATTGTGCAAATTGTAGACAATTGTACTGACTCTTTTGCACACATGTGCCAAAACTAATGCAATTTGCTTGAATGAATGAGAAATTCTAATCTGTTGTGAACAACAAACTAATTGTTCAGAGATTTGAGCTCACTGTTTTGAAAAAAATAATTCTCACTCGAGAAATTGAGCCAAAGCGAATGAGAAAAACTGTAAATTACATTTTGGGTTGTCTTCTGTCTTTATGTGATTCACACAAGGAGCCCATGAAATATCTCCTAATATCTCAGAAATATGAACACATGAACACAACGTTTAATATGGCTCAGTTTCTTTGGTTTATTTAAAGAATGGAAAAATACAACAGGTAAAGTTACAGGGAAACAGGCCTCATAGAAAAAGCACAACACAACATTTTGAAGGCATGCTTCAATTTCATCAGTGCACAAAATATTCATAATAATACTGGTAAATCCCACATCAAAATTGGTTCCTGTCTAATTTTCGGTCCAATAGATCGCATGCTGTAACAGAGTTAAACAGATTTGCTGCAATAAATTTCACGTTCATTAGCTGGCTAAAACGATCCAACTCATCAAATTCAGTTCATTTTTCTTAAAGATATAAAACATGTACAGTGTGCTCTAGTCTGTTCCATCAGCCCAAAAGAGAAAAAAAGTAAATTATTAATAATAGATATTAAATGTGATGTGATTAATGGAAAGTGATGAACTCCTTGCAGTGTAGATGACTCGACGGAAACTAATGATTTTTTCTGAGGATGGGTTGTACTCGCCCAGGCGGACGGAAAAGGCAGATTGTGGCTGTGTGTTGAAAGCTGGCGGTCCAGGGCGGCCTGGGGGTCCTACTGGACCTGCAGAGGAACAAAAGTACATATTACATATTTGCTTTGAATCTACTGATCTGCTGCTACAATATGAATGATCTAGATGTTAAAATTACACATTTATTCAATTTCTTTACTTCAGTACACTTTTGAGATACAAATCCACTACATTTTAGATGGAAATATTGCACTTTTTACTCCATTATATAATTACTAGTTATTTTGAAGATCATTTTTATACAAAATATATGATAATCTTCTATAACGTGATACATTGTAGAGCTGTCGCGATTAGTCGACTAATCGATTAGTCGCCAACTTTTTTGATAATCGATTAATCGTTAAAGTAATTTTCTTCCAAAAATGGCAGAAAATGCTGTTTTCAGCAATGCATTGTTCAGTTAAAGAAATCTTTAATAAAATCATCATTTTTTTTTTTTGAGAATGTAGGAAAGGTGGACAATAATCACATCTAAGACATGATAATAAAGTGGTCAGAATCTAAAGGCCCTGATTGCACTGTGGAAGTTTCAATTAGGATAAAAGATGGGTGTACTCAACAGAGATGAACTGTATTTGAAGATTAACTGTATATAGGATGTATATTTATGTTCATCTATATTTCACATACTTCATTTAAATTGACTAGATATGAAGACACTGAGGTTGTTTGTTTTATATGTGGGGTAAAGTTGTTGTCTTGATAAATATGAAAATAAATATAAATAAATCAATATGAAAATTGAACAATTTGTGACTTCCAGCACTATATACGATGTACAAAAGGCAGAAGAGACAATAACTGAATAGATTACCTCGTTGTCCTGGAGGCCCTTGGGGGCTAGGGGAGCCTGGGGCGCCTTGTCGCTCGCAGTCTGTATATCAAGATGTAGAAGTTAAATTCATTTATCCTCATAATTTACGGATTTTTTCAAAATGTGCTAGTATTAGTAAATTCTGAATGGAGTTAGGAATACCTTCACCAAGATGACAAAAAGTTGAGAACAGGTGTTATATGATCTGAATGTGGCAATTTTAAGAAGTATTCATCATTGTGCTCTTAAAATATGACTACCACAAGTTAAAACCGACCTCGTTTCCGACTTCATTACAGCCCGCGCCTGCAAGATCAAACACCACATATGAAGAAAGATTTTTACACAAGTGATTAGAGAAGACATAAACACACCAGGTTAAAAACAGAATGAAACAATTCATTAGGTGACAAGTTATTTTGAATTTTGGATCTGAGAGTCTGGTCAAAAAGTTTGGTCCAGTGTTGTCTCACCTCTGCAGGGTCTCTTCTCCCTCCAGGATGACAGGTTCAAGCTTCGGAGGGTGTTGCAATTGACGCGCTGGTTCCTGTTTGAGATGACGCTGAAGGCGTCACTGGGGATAGTCCTGATGCCGGTGTTATCACAGATGATCGTGGATAAGGTGACCCTGGACAGAGCAGCTCTCTGAGCCGCGGTGAAGACGCCCGGGTTCTCGTACCACAGCCTGATTATTTCAAACAAGAAATTAGTATCAACAAAGATTGTGTTTGAAATGCATTTGTTTTGTGATTGTGTTATTATCACTGTATGTATCCACACACACCTGTCACCCTGGCGGATCTTCTTGAACTGTGTTGCAATGAGGCAGGCGAACAGAGGCCCCACACGTCCGCCACGGACAAACGTCTCTGCCACGCCTCCCATCCAGACGTCGATGTTGTCGGCCGTACCGTAGAGCTGCAGCAACCTGCGGGCCAGGTCTGCGTTATTCAGGACCTGAGCGAGCTCCGCCTGGTTCCTGGGCTCAGACAGGCCACACAACTTGCGATAGGCGTTGTAGCCTAGAGGAGTAAACAACAAGTAAGCAAAGAGCGGATGACAACAAAATATTAGAAAAGGCTGAAAATCAGGGTGAGGGATGTACCAGGCAAGCCGTGGTCGCGTCCCCTCTCCATGTTCAGAGAGCCCAAGTCCAAAGCCAGATGCATCACAAACTGGAACAACCTCTCCCTCAGAGCATCCACCATCATGTTATCCTGAGTGTTCAGTTTAGCAGGACGGCCAACCAAACCACGGAGCAGAGAGTCAATGCCACCTGGAGAGATCAAATAAAAGTTAGGGTGATGTTTGAAGAAGAGTGATTGATAAGTTACTAGTGATTGATAAGTTACTAGCCTTCTCTCTGTACAACTCACCCTCAAAGACGATCCTCCAGGGGGTGAAGAAGGCCTTGAACAAGGGGACACTGGGGAAATTAGCGTTCTCCGTGTAGTTTGCATCCAGACGAGATAAGACCGGCTGTATGGCCAAGTGGGCAAAGCGGTAAGCTGCTGTTGCAAAGACGTTGGAGATGCTGGGATCAACGCTAGCGTCGTAGCCGGGGTAACGGCCGAGCTGTGTACGCATTGCGACGTTACCTACAATGTGAGGCAGATAGTCCCTGAACACAAACACCTGAGAGAGAGAGACAGAGATCTATTTTGAGTAAAAGATAGTGGAGTGTATGACATCTGCTTTGGAGATGTAAAAATATAATCGTGAATGCTGACTGACTCTCAGGTTTACCCACCTGTGTGTAAGCACCCAAGATCTTGCGGGACTCTTGGTAGAGTGTCTCACTGTCCCAATGTGGGTTCAATCTCTTCAGGGCACGAGCCACACGGTTATGCTCACGCATAAACAGTGTGTGAATGGAGGTCAGAGCTATGTTCTCGTCCACGCGGTCATCACCTTACAGACACAATGTACAAAATAGCTGATCAGAAGTGTTCGTTTCCTCTTTAGATGGCAGCTCTTTCATTAAGATAACTGGTTACACTAACTAATAACTACTAAACCCCCTATTAATCATTTATAAGTAGAATATATATTGAATAAATGGTTTATAACACACTATTATGTGGTGTATTTTTAAGTGTTTGTTGTTCTACAGTATTTCTCAACAATTATATCTTCTCCTGTGAGAACATATTTGACATTATTACAACTTTGTTATATCATATTCTTATTCATCATGTGTGTACATCATCATTATAGTGTCATCAGAGTTATAGTTATACTTATTGCTGCTTATAAATATCAAATAGTGGGGTTTAAAATAAAGTGTTACCAGATAGTGTAGACAGACAGCAGGTTAGAAGCTAGAGCAGGATAAAGGATTTTCACAACCTGGCAACCCAAAATTAGTTATTTAATAAATAATTAACTATTTACTGATGACTAACCTGCAATGAAACACGGCACCTCTGTGGCGTTTGTGTCGTTGGTGACATTTCTGCGAGTGGCACACATGTTCACCATGAGAGGGTGGAATGGCAGCAGCTCACGCCCGCTGTCGTTGCGCTTGTTCACGCGCAGCAGGCCGCTATCACTCTGGTTGTCGCGAAGAAACAGGGCACGCTTCTCCTCAGAGCCATACACCTGGCCGAGATCCAGGAAGGCTGTGAGGGCGTTGATCTGCTCTCTCTTGTTGGCTTCTCCTCCAAAATTGTAGGCCGAGTATCCCGTTCCGCAAGCTGGGGCGGATCTGAACGAAGGGATGCACTCTTCTGTCTGAGAGCGGGGGTCGCCGGGAGGAATCTGTTTGTAGGAAAGAGACCAAAGGTTATGAAGAGAATATTTTTGTTAAAACAACATCACAATGTGTGGGTTTGAGCTTTCACACCAACCGGGATGGGGATGCAAGGCTCAGTGCTCTCACAGCTGTCGTCACAGTCGATCCCATTGCTGAAGGAGCGGATGCTGGGGGAGAAGGGAGTGAAGGTGAGATCGTGGTCGTTCCACTGCCCAAACAAGGTCACCATGTGAGTGAATTCTCTGTCGTTGACCACGCCTGCGTCTGTTGTGCTTAGGATGTTGTTGGACACCTGACGCACCTGAGAGTGGAGTAGAAGTGTTTTAATTTTAAAATCAGCATTTATGTTTCTTTATGTATATTAATCAAGTGTCTGGGATTTCGAGGTCGTACCAGTGGGAGGAAGAAGTTGTTTATTGTTTGGTTGTTGAAGCCTTTTGGTTGGGAGATGCCGTCGTTATATTCGGCAGGCAGCAAGCGGGCGAAGGGGGTGTTAGAAGATCCAAGGCGAGTGTTCTTTCTAAAAGCAAACAGAAGACGTCCATGTTTGGAAACGCTGCTTGAGAAATTTCAGGGAAGTGAACACATCTTCTGCGGTGTATGGCCTAAGAAGTTTCAAGTGTATTTCACAAACATTTCCGCTGAATGTAATCGACACTCAAACTCACAGAACTGATCAGTTTCCATTAATTCAACACATTTTGCTTTTTAGAGAGAAAGCACACAATTGCTTTTTACCTACATGTATGTGGGAAACTGATATTCTGGAGCCAAAATAGGTAAACAAAGTAGTTAATGAAGACATTTTATAATGTCAAAAAGTTGATCTATGTTTTTTATGTCCAAGATGGTGTTAAGTGAGATTTGAACCAGCATTTTTTCACACTTGAATGTTTCTCTTACAAGTTGTTGCAGACGCTGGTGGCTGTCCGATACTTGTTAATGTTTGGTGTGGTGCGGCATGATGGAAGGCTGACTCGAGCTGCACATCCAGTTATTCTGGCAAGATTCATCAGATCCTCTTCAGAGAGCAAATCTAAAAAATGTGAAAGACATTTCATGGATTAACCCTGTGTGTGTGTGTGTGTGTGTGTGTGTCTGTGTGTGTGTGTGTCTGTCAACTTCATATTGTCTAGTCCTTAATTACAACGGAAATGTTGTCAGAAAAACAATGTGAGCACTGTGTGTGTGTGTGTGTGTGTGTGTGTTTGTTTGTTTGTTTGCTGCATGTCTGACCTGTTGCATTGAGTGAGCGTTTGTGCACATGATGCGCCCTCTCCTGCAGCAGACGGAGGGTTTGTGCCATGTAGTCTGCAGATCTCACGGCTGAGCGTGTGTCACCACGAGGCTGCTTCACGAGACGGAGAGTATCGTGAGGACGCACCACCTCCTTGCGGACTCGTCTCAGACTCCTGGAGAAGGAAAAAGTCACACAGTCGAACAATGAAGTCGGAATTGTGGTATTCTTTGCAGTCTCTGTAAATTGTAACTAACAATGTAAATTTATGATGAATTAATTTGAAAGATAATCTTCTATTTCACTCTGTGAGATTAAATAACCGCAATGATGAACTCACTCTTCTCTGGAGTACTTGTACGCATCGTCAACGAGTTTCTTTGCCTCCTCAAAACATTGTTGAAGGAGAGAACTGTCCAGATGTTCTCCTGCAAAGTAACAACACACTCATCAAATTGTTCATCACGACAAAATTATTTTACTCTTGACCAGTGATGTAACACAGACAAATTCAGGTGTGGATTAGAAACGTGTCCACAGAGTGAAGGATGTCGCCTACCTGTTTGTTTGGAGAGAGCAGGAACCAGGCAGACGCCCAGAACAAGAAGGGCAGAGAAAATCATCTCTAAATCACATAAATACAAGTCAGTATAAAAAATAAATTCAGAACCGTAGACATTCAAATTATCTAATCATCTAAACCAAAAAACAAATGTATATATCATTATATAAAATATAAAAATATATATAAATAACTATATAAAGAAATATCTAAGCAAAAAAACAAATGTGTATATATGTATATATAACTATTTAAAATATAAAAAAATGTATAACTATTAAAAAATATCTAAGCATCCAAACCAAAAAAACAAATCTCGTTACCTGTTTCTGTGAAGATAATTGTGAAGATTTCAGGTGCAGTTTGCAGTGGTGTCGCCTTCTTTATATTCAGTGCGCGGCCCTGAGGCCCCGCCCTCTGGGGTTGTACAGTTTCCTTCTTCCTTCTCACTCTCTGCTCAACGAAATCCTTCATTCTTATCACTAATTGTTTCTGGCAAACCAATAGGTATGATGTTCTCATTTAGAAACGCACATAATAAGTAGCAGTGTAGGGAGTGATTGTGGTAACAGTAAGCCATTATATAAAACTACGGGTAGCATTGTCAGTAATTGTAGGTGTTTTTTTAGTATTTCAGTATGAAGTTATTTGAATAAATAATTTTCTTATTCACTATCATAATTTTAATGTTAATGAGGTGTCTAAGGATTATTTCAGACAAATTTTAGAAAATATTTTTGTCTATTTTTATACCTTCTTCTCCTTTTTCATGATAGTATTTGACATAACCGGATCAAGTCTTTTTTCTCACTGGATTATTGTATGAATCTTTTACCTCATTTGGCTCTATATTGATAGCCAACAGCAAAGAGATTTGCAACATTTGGATAGTTTTCTTTTTTTTTTTTCACTTGTTTACTGATGTTGCCATGTTGTGGCTGTTGGCCTTCAGTGTTGCCACACAGAAACTGATGCACTTGAGAAAGTATCTGAAAAGAGGAAGGGGTGCACACTTATCCATCTTTAGCCTCTGAATGACTTTTTTTTTTGGCAGGTTGAGGTACAGTGCAGCAGTATCAACTGGAGGTGTTAACCCCAGAGAATAACAGGTAAATACATAATAGGTTGCATGTGTGAGACATTGTTGTGGAATGAGGAAAAGTAGAGTCAAACATAAGTTTACCTTGTATATTGTATGTGTGTGTTTGTGTGTGTTTGTGTGTGTTTGTGTGTGTGTGTGTGTGTTTGGTTGGGGAGCCCTATGGCTGCTGTGGATACAAAGGCGTTTTCAAAGTTGTCACGCAAAATTTTCACTGATAGCAAAACAAAGAACAGAGGTTTGAGAAAAGTTCATCGGCCGCGAAAAGCCTGGCTTACAGTAATGTCACTGATAATATGAATAAGAGGCTTTATTACATAATGTACTATCTGAGCCCAAAACACACTAGAAGACCTTGAAAATTCTAATTGTCTATATAAAAAAACAGCATCCGATATTTAATGACAGATTACAGCTGTCGACAAACACATAGCTCAGACTACAAGATCTTGTTGGATGTTGGATTTAATTATTCCGACTGCATGTTGTGACTCAGGAGTCGAGAGATTTGAATCCTAAACTCCCTGCAAATTGATCCGTTATCCCACCGATCCTTGGCCTTCGTTTCAACCAAGTCAGGTGTGAACATTATTGAAATCAAAAGAAAAAACATAAATTTGTAGGCTCCCCGAAAAATGTATTGATGCAACGCTTTGACCTACAAGGTCGTAGTCAGGAATACATTGAAAATTTCACTTTTGGACAACCTCTCCTGTTGTGTTTGTCCTGTACCTGCACCCAGCTGTGGGGCTGGATGTGCACACTACCCCCTTCTTTGCATTAAGATTATTTAAAGAATAATTATAACACGTATGGCTTCATTTGCTTCAGTAGAAATTGTTGAAAAGTTGAGGAAAAGGTTGCACAGACATCATACAAAAACAAAAAAAATGTTCTTGCACATCGTGAGTGAGCATCAGAGAGTGATAGTGGGATTATTTTCTTACTTTAATATGTGAAGGAACAAATTCATGCAGAAGATAGAATATCTTAAATCATTGTTTTCTCATCAATTTCAATGAGTTTGTCTGCTTGTTAAAGTACGGGTTCACTTTTCTGCAAATCATTGTGTTTGCAACATCCCCAGGAGAGTTGCACTAATCACGTCCACTTCCCTCTTTGAAGGACGTATACAAAAAAAAAGCAGAAATTAACAGCAATGGCTGAAGCATTGTTAGTCAACCTCAGGGTTTGGCAAGAAATCATATTTCTCCAGAAGGTTGGTTGGTAAGTGAGTGCAATTTTCAGTGTGGACAACCTCTGCAGTTGTTTTTGTCCTGTACCTGTAAAAGCGGTTCACAGTTTACTGGTGAGGTTTTTGTTTAGTAGTGAGCATTACAGGTGCTGGTAGGGAGATTATTGCTACGTTCCAAATCACGTACTTCTTCTTTTTACTTTTAGCACATACTGCAGCTGCCCTTACAAAGTATGTACTGTTGCATCAGTGTGCATACAATTTGGGACATACTACTTCATCATAACATTGCGCCTTGAACTTTGACCCTCTTGCTCATATATCCCCCTGCGCAGAGGATTGTGGGTCAGAATAGCCAGAAAAGCATGCTGGCCTGCATACTGCAAAATATGACCGGGTGTAGTAGGACATCCTGGTACTTTTGGCATACTGCATTTGACATACTAAGTATTGGGACATATGGTGCCTTCCAATGAAACTCGGGAGCTCGTGTTTACGATATGGGAAGTCGTGTACACAATATGCTTGGCGCTCAAGTGGTTAGGTCGTGAGACACCGCTGCTAAGCAACGGTAACATTAACGTTACTGTCTGCGTCTAGAAGCCACAGAGGCTAACAATTTAGCAAGCTAGCAAGAGGGTAACATGATGCAGGAAATGCAAAGGTATAATGACAGAGGAAAAAGATGAGGCCGTTATCAACATTTTCCTCAGACATATTATAAAATTACAAAGAAAAACAATATACGACTAAAATTACAATATATTAACTTATTATGTACCGAAAAATGAACTTCCATGGCTTCCGCCATCTCTGACAACGGAGACAAACACTTCACAACTCGTAAACTCGGAGCTGTCAGAAACTTTCCACTTACGAGGTTCTGAATATATACTAAATACATACTAAATATTATGGTAGTATGAGTATTAGAACGCACAGTGTGTCATCATTGGAGAGAGGCTAGCTGTTTCCTGTCTTTGTGCCAAGCTAAGCTAACCGGCTGCTAGCTGTAGTTTCATATTTCACAAACAGACATGAGAGTATTATCCATCATCTCATCTAACTCTTGAAAGTGAACCAGCATATTTCCGAAAATGTAAATGTATTTGTGTAGCAATGTTTTACATGTACTGTAAAGATAAAGTTAACCTAAAATTTGCCACAAAATGACATCCATGCCAATAAAAAAAACAATTAAATACCCTGCAATGATGAAAAAAACTGTGGTAGTTCAGTAAAAAACAACTAATTGTACCTCCCCACAGTAAGTAACACCATGTCATGATAGTATGGAATATACATGTAGGTCTGACAGGTTTTGATAGTTGAATGGATCATTACCTCCGCCAAAGCCGAAGGCCTTGGAAGGAGGATATGTTTTCACCGGCGTTGGTTTGTTGGTTTGTCTATTAGCAGGATTACTCCAAAAGTCCACAATGCATTTAAATGTCATTTTTTGGAGGGGTGGGTGTGGCACAATGAGCAATCCATTCGATTTTGGTGGTGAACCGGATCATGATCCGGATTCAGGAATTTCTTTAAGGATACCGATCAGCCAGACCATTGAGACCTCTAGGTATAACACAAGCGCAGTGTCACTGATTACGCGTTGATGAAGCATGACCCCACCTCTTTCCTTCAGAAAGAGACAGAGAGAGAGCGGGTCTAGATTCAGTTTTTTAAGCTCAGTGAAATTATGTACAGCTGATGTCAACATTATCAAAAATACACGTGGATGATGGTGCAAGCTGAACGGAGAGGGGGGGCAATCGTACTTGGGCACCTTGGCGGAGGTCTGTGCTCTCCGAGTGCCATTCTAGTTTTACATGTGATGGCTCAAACGATGAAAGAATATTTAGTTGTGAAGAGGATGACAATCTCACTGTGAGTCAGATCAGCAGCCATGTGCAAGTGGTTATTGTGCAAATTGTAGACAATTGTACTGACTCTTTTGCACACATGTGCCAAAACTAGCTCAATTTGCTTGAATGAATGAGAAATTCTAATCTGTTGTGAACAACAAACTAATTGTTCAGAGATTTGAGCTCACTGTTTTGAAAAAATTAATTCTCACTCGAGAATTGAGCCAAAGCGAATGAGAAAAAACTGTAAATTACATTTTGGGTAGTCTTCTGTCTTCTTCTGATTCACACAAGGAGCCCATGAAATATCTCCTAATATCTTAGAAATATGAACACATGAACACAACGTTTAATATGGCTCAGTTTCTTTGGTTTATTTAAAGAATGGAAAAATACAACAGGTAAAGTTACAGGGAAACAGGCCTCATAGAAAAAGCACAACACAACATTTTGAAGGCATGTTTCAATTTCATCAGTGCACAAAATATTCATAATAATACTGGTAAATCCCACATCAAAATTGGCTACTGACTAATTTTCGGTCCAATAGATCGCATGCTGTAACAGAGTTAAACAGATTTGCCGCAATAAATTTCACGTTCATTAGCTGGCTAAAACGATCCAATTCATCAAATTCAGTTCATTTTTCTTAAAAATATAAAACATGTACAGTGTGCTCTAGTCTGTTCCATCAGCCCAAAAGAGAAAATAAGTAAATTATTAATAATAGATATTAAATGGGATGTGATTAATGGAAAGGGAAGATCAGTGCAGAGAGGCTCAGTAATGAAACCTGAAGCAAACGGACCACTGGTGTATTTATGGGTGGTGCTTCAGCCTGGTGGGTTTTTGTGTCACGCTACGTAGAGCAGGTGTCCTGAGAAGTAGCTTCTGGTGCTCAGGCCGGTTGTCCCGTCGCTGGCCTCCAGCCACACTTTGTCTCCCACCTCCAGCTGGAGTACCGTGTCCCCTGATGACAAGTGGTGACCCCCCTGATAAATATTGAATCCAGGCAGCACCGGCTCACCGTTACGACTCAGGTCCACATTTTTGGCATTGATGAAGGACGTGCAGAGAAAGCTGAACTGATAGACACCAGGGATGAAGCATGTAAACAGGCCCGTCTTAGTGCTGTAATGGTACTGTTTGTTGTAGATGACTTGATGGAAACGAATGACTTTTTCTGA
The DNA here is from genome assembly GCF_015220745.1 of Sebastes umbrosus. Classification (NCBI taxonomy): domain Eukaryota; kingdom Metazoa; phylum Chordata; class Actinopteri; order Perciformes; family Sebastidae; genus Sebastes; species Sebastes umbrosus. The sequence goes on from NC_051287.1 coordinate 20,024,377, forward strand.
GGACGGGTTGTACTTGCCCAGGCGGACGGAAAAGGCAGATTGTGGCTGTGTAGCATTGGTGTTGAAAGCTGGCGGTCCAGGGAGGCCTGGGGGTCCTACTGGACCTGCAGAGGAACAAAAGTATAGATTACATATTTGCTTTGAATCTACTGATCTGCTGCTACAATATGAATGATCTAGATGTTAAAATTACACATTTATTCAATTTCTTTACTTCAGTACACTTTTGAGATACAAATCCACTACATTTTAGATGGAAATATTGCACTTTTTACTCCATTATATAATTACTAGTTATTTTGAAGATCATTTTTATACAAAATATATGATAATCTTCTATAACGTGATACATTGTAGAGCTGTCGCGATTAGTCAACTAATCGATTAGTCGCCAACTTTTTTGATAATCGATTAATCGTTAAAGTAATTTTCTTCCAAAAATGGCAGAAAATGCTGTTTTCAGCAATGCATTGTTCAGTTAAAGAAATCTTTAATAAAATCATCATTTTTTTTTTTGAGAATGTAGGAAAGGTGGACAATAATCACATCTAAGACATGATAATAAAGTGGTCAGAATCTAAAGGCCCTGATTGCACTGTGGAAGTTTCAATTAGGATAAAAGATGGGTGTACTCAACAGAGATGAACTGTATTTGAAGATTAACTGTATGTAGGATGTATATTTATGTTCATCTATATTTCACATACTTCATTTAAATTGACCAGATATGAAGACACTGAGGTTGTTTGTTTTATATGTGGGGTAAAGTTGTTGTCCTGATAAATATGAAAATAAATATAAATAAATCAATATGAAAATTGAACAATCTGTGACTTTCAGCACTATATACGATGTACAAAAGGCAGAAGAGACAATAACTGAATAGATTACCTCGTTGTCCTGGAGGCCCTTGGGGGCTGGAGGCGCCTCGGCGGCCTGGTCGCTCGCAGTCTGTATATCAAGATGTAGAAGTTAAATTCATTTATCCTCATAATTTACGGATTTTTTCAAAATGTGCTAGTATTAGTAAATTCTGAATGGAGTTAGGAAAACCTTCACCAAGATGACAAAAAGTTGAGAACAGGTGTTATATGATCTGAATGTGAACATTTTAAGAAGTATTCATCATTGTGCTCTTAAAATATGACTACCACAAGTTAAAACCGACCTCGTTTCCGACTTCATTACAGCTTGCGCCTGCAAGATCAAACACCACATATGAAGAACGATTTTTACACAAGTGATTAGAGAAGACATAAACACACCAGGTTAAAAACAGAATGAAACAATTCATTAGGTGACAAGTTATTTTGAATTTTGGATCTGAGAGTCTGGTCAAAAAGTTTGGTCCAGTGTTGTCTCACCTCTGCAGGGTCTCTTCTCCCTCCAGGATGACAGGTTCAAGCTTCGGAGGGTTCTGCAATTGACGAGCCGGTTCCTGTTTGTGATGACGCTGAAGGCGTCACTGGGGATAGTCCTGATGCCGGTGTTATCACAGATGATCGTGGATAAGGTGACCCTGGACAGAGCAGCTCTCTGAGCCGCGGTGAAGACGCCCGGGTTCTCGTACCACAGCCTGATTATTTCAAACAAGAAATTAGAATCAACAAAGATTGTGTGTGAAATGCATTTGTTTTGTGATTGTGTTATTATCACTGTATGTATCCACACACACCTGTCACCCTGGCGGATCTTCTGGAACTGTGTTGCAATGAGGCAGGCGAACAGAGGCCCCACACGGCCGCCACGGACAAACGGCTCTGCAACGCCTCCCATCCAGACGTCGATGTTGTCGGCCGTACCGTAGAGCTGCAGCAGCCTGCGGGCCAGGTCTGCGTTATTCAGGACCCGAGCGAGCTCTGCCTGGTTCGTGGGAACAGACAGGCCACACAACCTGCGATAGGCGTTGTAGCCTAGAGGAGTAAACAACAAGTAAGCAAAGAGTGGATGACAACAAAATATTAGAAAAGGCTGAAAATCAGGGTGAGGGATGTACCAGGCAAGCCGTGGTCGCGTCCCCTCGCCATGTTGAGAGAGCCCAAGTCCAAAGCCAGATGCATCACAAACTGGAACAACCTCTCCCTCAGAGCATCCACCATCATGTTATCCTGAGTGTTCAGTTTAGCAGGACGGCCGACCAAACCACGGAGCAGAGAGTCAACGCCACCTGGAGAGATCAAATAAAAGTTAGGGTGATGTTTGAAGAAGAGTGATTGATAAGTTACTAGTGATTGATAAGTTACTAGCCTTCTCTCTGTACAACTCACCCTCAAAGACGATCCTCCAGGGGGTGAAGAAGGCCTTGAACAAGGGGACACTGGGGAAATTAGCGTTCTCCCTGTAGTTTGCATCCAGACGAGATAAGACCGGCTGTATGGCCAAGTGGGCAAAGCGGTAAGCTGCTGTTGCAAAGACGTTGGAGATGCTGGGATCAACGCTAGCGTCGTAGCCGGGGTAACGGCCGAGCTGTGCACACATTGCGACGTCACCTACAATGTGAGGCAGATAGTCCCTGAACACAAACACCTGAGAGAGAGAGACAGAGATCTATTTTGAGTAAAAGACAGTGGAGTATATGACATCTGCTTTGGAGATGTAAAAATATAATCGTGAATGCTGACTGACTCTCAGGTTTACCCACCTGTGTGTAAGCGCCCAAGATCTTGCGGGACTCTTGGTAGAGTGTCTCACTGTCCCAATGTGGGTTCAATCTCTTCAGGGCACGAGCCACACGGTTATGCTCACGCATAAACAGTGTGTGAATGGATGTCAGACCTATGTTCTCGTCCACGCGGACATCACCTTAAGGACACAATGTACAAAATAGCTGATCAGAAGTGTTCGTTTCCTCTTTAGATGGCAGCTCTTTCATTAAGATAACTGGTTACACTAACTAATAACTACTAAACCCCCTATTAATCATTTATAAGTAGAATATATATTGAATAAATGGTTTATAACACACTATTATGTGGTGTATAGTAGTGTTTATTATTCTACAGTATTTCTCAACAATTATATCTTCTCCTGTGAGAACATATTTGACATTATTACAACTTTGTTATATCATATTCTTATTCATCATGTGTGTACATCAGCATTATAGTGTCATCAGAGTTATAGCTATACTTATTGCTGCTTATAAATGCCAAATAATGGGGTTTAAAAGAAAGTGTTACCAGATAGTTTAAACAGACAGCAGGTTAGAGGCTAGAGCAGGATACAGGATTTTCACAACCTGGCATCCCAAAATTAGTTATTTAATAAATTATTAACTATTTATTGATGACTAACCTGCAATGAAACACGGCACCTCTCTGGCGTTTGAGTCGTTGGTGACTCTTCTGCGAGTGGCACACATGTTCACCATGAGAGGGTGGAATGGCAGCAGCTCACGCCCGTTGTCTTTGAACTCTGTGTTCACGCGCAGCAGGCCGCTATCACTCTGGTTGTCGCGAAGAAACAGGGCAAGCTTCTCCTCAGAGCCATACACCTGGCCGAGATCCAGGAAGGCTGTGAGGGCGTTGATCTGCTCTCTCTTGTTGGCTTCTCCTCCAAAATTGTAGGCCGAGTATCCCGTTCCGCAAACTGGGGCGGATCTGAACGAAGGGATGCACTCTTCTGTCTGAGAGCGGGGGTCGCCGGGAGGAATCTGTTTGTAGGAAAGAGACCAAAGGTTATGAAGAGAATATTTTTGTTAAAACAACATCACAATGTGTGGGTTTGAGCTTTCACACCAACCGGGATGGGGATGCAAGGCTCAGTGCTCTCACAGCTGTCGTCACAGTCGATCCCATTGCTGAAGGAGCGGATGCTGGGGGAGAAGGGAGTGAAGGTGAGATCGTGGTCGTTCCACTGCCCAAACAAGGTCACCATGTGAGAGAATTCTCTGTCGCTGACCACGGCTGCGTCTGTTGTGCTTAGGATGTTGTTGGACACCTGACGCACCTGAGAGTGGAGTAGAAGTGTTTTAGTGCTTTATGTATATTAATCAAGTGTCTGGGATTTCGAGGTCGTACCAGTGGGAGGAAGAAGTTGTTTATTGTTTGGTTGTTGAAGCCTTTTGGTTGGGAGATGCCGTCGTTATATTCGGCAGGCAGCAAGCGGGCGAAGGGGGTGTTTGAAGATCCAAGGCGAGTGTTCTTTCTAAAAGCAAACAGAAGACGTCCATGTTTGGAAATGCTGCTTGAGAATTTTCAGGGAAGTGAACACATCTTCTGCGGTGTATGGCCTAAGAAGTTTCAAGTGTATTTCACAAACATTTCCGCTGAATGTAATCGACACTCAAACTCACAGAACTGACCAGTTTCCATTAATTCAACACATTTTGCTTTTTGGAGAGAAAGCACACAATTGCTTTTTACCTACATGTATGTGGGAAACTTATATTCTGGAGCCAAAATAGGTAAACAAAGTAGTTAATAAAGATATTTTATAATGTCAAAAAGTTGATCTATGTTTTTTATGTCCAAGATGGTGTTAAGTGAGATTTGAACCAGCATTTTATCACACTTGAATGTTTTGTCTTACAAGTTGTTGCAGACGCTGGTGGCTGTCCGATACTCGTTAATGTTTGGTGTGGTGCGGCATGATGGAAGGCTGACTCGAGCTGCACATCCAGTTATTCTGGCAAGATTCATCAGATCCTCTTCAGAGAGCAAATCTGAAAAATGTGAGACATTTCATGGATTAACCGTGTGTGTGTGTGTGTGTGTGTCTGTCAACTTCATATTGTCTAGTCCTTAATTACAACGGAAATGTTGTCAGAAAAACAATGTGAGCACTGTGTGTGTGTGTGTGTGTGTGTGTGTGTGTGTGTGTTTGTTTGTTTGCTGCATGTCTGACCTGTTGCATTGAGTGAGCGTTTGTGCACATGATGCGCCCTCTCCTGCAGCAGACGGAGGGTTTGTGCCATGTAGTCTGCAGATCTCACGGCTGAGCGTGTGTCACCACGAGGCTGCTTCACAAGACGGAGAGTATCGTGAGGACTCACCACCTCCTTGCGGACTCGTCTCAGACTCCTGGAGAAGGAAAAAGTCACACAGTCGAACAATGAAGTCTGAATTGTGGTATTCTTTGCAGCTTCTGTAAATTGTAACTAACAATGTAAAATTAAGATGAATTAATTTGAAAGATAATCTTCTATTTCACTCTGTGAGATGAAATAACCCACAATAATGAACTCACTCTTCTCTGGAGTACTTGTACGCATCGTCAACGAGTTTCTTTGCCTCCTCAAAACATTGTTGAAGGAGAGAACTGTCCAGATGTTCTCCTGCAAAGTAACAACATCATCAAATTGTTCATCACGACAAAATTATTTTACTCTTGACCAGTGATGTAACACAGACAAATTCAGGTGTGGATTAGAAACGTGTCCACAGAGTGAAGGATGTCGCCTACCTGTTTGTTTGGAGAGAGCAGGAACCAGGTAGACGCCCAGAACAAGAAGGGCAGAGAAAATCATCTCTAAAACACATAAATACAAGTCAGTATAAAAAATAAATTCAGAACCGTAGACATTAAAAATATCTAAGCATCTAAACCAAAAAACAAATGTATATATCATTATATAAAATATAAAAATATATATAAATAACTATATAAAGAAATATCTAAGCAAAAAAACAAATGTGTATATATGTATATATAACTATTTAAAATATAAAAAAAATGTATAAATATTAAAAAATATCTAAGCATCCAAACCAAAAAAACAAATCTCGTTACCTGTTTCTGTGAAGATAATTGTGAAGATTTCAGGTGCAGTTTGCAGTGGTGTCGCCTTCTTTATATTCAGTGCGCGGCCCTGAGGCCCCGCCCCCTGGGGTTGTACAGTTTCCTTCTTCCTTCTCACTCTCTGCTCAACGAAATCCTTCATTCTTATCACTAATTGTTTCTGGCAAACCAATAGGTATGATGTTCTCATTTAGAAACGCACACAATAAGTAGCAGTGTAGGGAGTGATTGTGGTAACAGTAAGCCATTATATAAAACTACGGGTAGCATTGTCAGTAATTGTAGGTGTTTTTTTAGTATTTCAGTATGAAGTTATTTGAATAAATAATTTTCTTATTCACTATCATAATTTTAATGTTAATGAGGTGTCTAAGGATTATTTCAGATACATTTTAGAAAATATTTTTGTCTATTTTTTTACCTTCTTCTCCTTTTTCATGATAGTATTTGACATAACCGGATCAAGTCTTTTTTCTCACTGGATTTTTGTATGAATCTTTTACCTCATTTGACTCTATATTGATAACCAACAGCAAAGAGATTTGCAACATTTGGATAGTTTTCTTTTTTTTTTCCACTTGTTTACTGATGTTGCCATGTTGTGGCTGATGGCCTTCAGTGTTGCCACACAGAAACTGATGCACTTGAGAAAGTATCTGAAAAGAGGAAGGGGTGCACACTTATCCATCTTTAGCCTCTGAATGACTTTTTTTTTTGGCAGGTTGAGGTACAGTGCAGCAGTATCAACTGGAGGTGTTAACCCCAAAGAATAACAGGTAAATACATAATAGGTTGCATGTGTGAGACATTGTTGTGGAATGAGGAAAAGTAGAGTCAAACATAAGTTTACCTTGTATATTATATGTGTTTGTGTGTGTGTGTGTGTGTGTGTGTTTGGTTGGGGAGCCCTATGGCTGCTGTGGATACAAAGGCGTTTTCAAAGTTGTCACGCAAAATTTTCACTGATAACAAAACAAAGAACAGAGGTTTGAGAAAAGTTCATCGGCCGCGAAAAGCCTGGCTTACAGTAATGTCACTGATAATATGAATAAGAGGCTTTATTACATAATGTACTATCTGAGCCCAAAACACACTAGAAGACCTTGAAAATTCTAATTGTCTATATAAAAAAACAGCATCCGATATTTAATGACAGATTACAGCTGTCGACAAACACATAGCTCAGACTACAAGATCTTGTTGGATGTTGGATTTAATTATTCCGACTGCATGTTGTGACTCAGGAGTCGAGAGATTTGAATCCTAAACTCCCTGCAAATTGATCCGTCATCCCACCGATCCTTGGCCTTCGTTTCAACCAAGTCAGGTGTGAACATTATTGAAATCAAAAGAAAAAGCATCAATTTGTACACTCCCCGAAAAATGTATTGATGCAACGCTTCGACCTACAAGGTCGTAGTCAGGAATACATTGAAAATTTCAGTGTGGACAACCTCTCCTGTTGTTTTTGTCCTGTACCTGCACCCAGCTGTGGGGCTGGATGTGCACACTACCCCCTTCTTTGCATTAAGATTATTTAAAGAATAATTTTAACACGTATGGCTTCATTTGCTTCAGTAGAAATTGTTGAAAAGTTGAGGAAAAGGTTGCACAGACATCATACAAAAACCCCCCAAAATATTCTTGCACATCGTGAGTGAGCATCAGAGAGTGATAGTGGGATTATTTTCTTACTTTAATATGTGAAGGAACAAATTCATGCAGAAGATAGAATATCTTAAATCATTGTTTTCTCATCAATTTCAATGAGTTTGTCTGCTTGTTAAAGTACGGGTTCACTTTTCTGCCCATCATTGTGTTTGCAACATCCCCAGGAGAGTTGCACTAATCACGTCCATTTCCCTCTTTGAAGGACGTATACAAAAAAAAAGCAGAAATTAACAGCAATGGCTAAAGCATTGTTAGTCAACCTCAGGGTTTGGCAAGAAATCATATTTCTCCAGAAGGTTGGTTGGTAAGTGAGTGCAATTTTCAGTGTGGACAACCTCTGCAGTTGTTTTTGTCCTGTACCTGTAAAAGCGGTTCACAGTTTACTGGTGAGGTTTTTGTTTAGTAGTGAGCATTACAGGTGCTGGTAGGGAGATTATTGCTACGTTCCAAATCACGTATTTCTTCTTTTTACTTTTAGCACATACTGCAGCTGCCCTTACAAAGTATGTACTGTTGCATCAGTATGCATACAATTTGGGACATACTACTTCATCATAACATTGCGCCTTGAACTTTGACCCTCTTGCTCATATATCCCCTGCGCAGAGAATTGTGGGTCAGAATAGCCGAGAAGCATGCTGGCCTGCATACTGCAAAATATGACCGGGTGTAGTAGGACATCCTGGTACTTTTGGCATACTGCATTTGACATACTAAGTATTGGGACATATGGTGCCTTCCAATGAAACTCGTGAGCTTGTGTTTACGACATGGGAAGTCGTGTATACAATATGCTTGGCGCTCAAGTGGTTAGGTCGTGAGAACACCGCTGCGAAGCATTGGCAATATTAACGTTACTGTCGCCGTCTAGAAGGCACAGACTTTTAAACTATATCATGATGTGATATGTTAGGTTTGGAAACAAGCATGATAATAGAAAGCCAGACTGTCTTTTTTTAAGTGAGCATTCTATGTTTCACACAGTCCTAGGAGAAATATTTGTTTATCATTATTCACAACATAAAAAGACTACAATCAGTCTGCAACCATTTGAGGCTGTACCACTCACTACACATAAGAAAACTGTTAGAAGGATGGAAGAAAATTGGAAACAGCTTTGTTATTCTCAGACCATGTCGGCAAGAAAGGTTGCGTTTAGCCTAACCTTTTCACACCTTGGCAATAAAAATGATTAAGAAACGTTTATACGTGTAAAAACTTACATACAGTTCCTTTAAATACTCTGCTCAGTGGCCATTTTAGGACAACTCAAACTCAACTTGTGTAGCTCTGTCTTGTCAGACATTGTGCAGCTTTCAACGGTAACATTAACGTTACTGTCTGCGTCTAGAAGCCACAGAGGCTAACAATTTAGCAAGCTAGCAAGAGGGTAACATGATGCAGGAAATGCAAAGGTATAATGACAGAGGAAAAAGATGAGGCCGTTATCAACATTTTCCTCAGACATATTATAAAATTACAAAGAAAAACAATATATGACTAAAATAACAATATATTAACTTATTATGTACCGAAAAATGAACTTCCATGGCTTCCGCCATTTCTGACAACGTCAACAAACACTTCACAACTCGTAAACTCGGAGCTGTCAGAAACTTTCCACTTACAAGGTTCTGAATATATACTAAATACATACTAAATAGTATGGTAGTATGGGTATTGGAACACACAGTGTGTCATCATTGGAGAGAGGCTAGCTGTTTCCTGTGTTTGGCTAGGCTAAGCTAACTGGCTGCTAGCTGTAGTTTCATATTTCACAAACAGACATGAGAGTATTATCAATCATCTCATCTAACTCTCCGCATGAAAGCCAATCAGCATATTTCCGAAAATGTAAATGTATTTGTGTAGCAATGTTTTACATGTACTGTAAAGATAAAATTAACCTAAAATTTGCCACAAAATGACATCCATGCCAATAAAAAAAAACAATTAAATACCCTGCAATGATGAAAAAAACTGCGGTAGTTCAGTAAAAAACAACTAATTGTACCTCCCCACAGTAAGTAACACCATGTCATGATAGTTATGGAATATACATGTAGGTCTGACAGGTTTTGATAGTTGAATGGATCATTACCTCCGCCAAAGCCGAAGGCCTTGGAAGGAGGATGTTTTCACCGGCGTTGGTTTGTCTGTTAGCAGGATTACTCCAAAAGTCCGAGATGGATTTGAATGAATTTTTTTGGAGGGGTGGGTGTGGCACAATGAGCAATCCATTCGATTTTGGTGGCGATCCTGATACAGGAATTTTTTTAAGGATTCCGATCAGCCAGACCATTGAGACCTCTGGGTATAACACATGCGCAGTGTCACTGATTACGCGTTGATGACGCATGACCCCACCTCTTTCTGCAGAGAGAGAGAGACAGAGAGAGAGCGTGTGTAGATTCTGGGTTTTTTCACATTAAGCTCGGTGAAATTACGTACAGCTGATCTCAACATTATCAAAATTACACGTGGATGATGGTGCAAGCTGAACGGAGAGGGGGGGCAATCGTACTTGGGCACCTTGGCGGAGGTCTGCGCTCTCCGAGTGCCATTCTAGTTTTACATGTGATGGTTCAAACGATGGAAGAATATTTAGTTGTGAAGAGGATGACAATCTCACTGTGAGTCAAATCATCGGTTTTGATCAGCAGCCATGTGCAAGTGGTTATTGTGCAAATTGTAGACAATTGTACTGACCTTTTTGCACACATGTGCCAAAACTAGCGCAATTTGCTTGAATGAATGAGAAATTCTAATCTGTTGTGAACAACAAACTAATTGTTCAGAGATTTGAGCTCACTGTTTTGAAAAAAATAATTCTCACTCGAGAAATTGAGCCAAAGCGAATGAGAAAAACTGTAAATTACATTTTGGGTAGTCTTCTGTCTTCTTCTGATTCACACAAGGAGCCCATGAAATATCTCCTAATATCTCAGAAATATGAACACATGAACACAACGTTTAATATGGCTCAGTTTCTTTGGTTTATTTAAAGAATGGAAAAATACAACAGGTAAAGTTACAGGGAAACAGGCCTCATAGAAAAAGCACAACACAACATTTTGAAGGCACGCTTCAATTTCATCAGTGCACAAAATATTCATAATAATACTGGTAAATCCCACATCAAAATTGGCTCCTGTCTAATTTTCGGTCCAATAGATCGCATGCTGTAACAGAGTTAAACAGATTTGCTGCAATAAATTTCACGTTCATTAGCTGGCTAAAACGATCCAACTCATCAAATTCAGTTAATTTTTCTTAAAGATATAAAACATGTACAGTGTGCTCTAGTCTGTTCCATCAGCCCAAAAGAGAAAAAAAGTAAATTATTAATAATAGATATTAAATGTGATGTGATTAATGGAAAGGGAAGATCAGTGCAGAGAGGCTCAGTAATGAAACCTGAAGCAAACGGACCACTGGTGTATTTATGGGTGGTGCTTCAGCCTGGTGGGTTCTTGTGTCACGCTACGTAGAGTAGGTGTCCTGAGAAGTAGCTTCTGGTGCTCAGGCCGGTTGTCCCGTCGCTGGCCTCCAGCCACACTTTGTCTCCCACCTCCAGCTGGAGTACCGTGTCCCCTGATGACAAGTGGTGACCCCCCTGATAAATATTGAACCCACGCAGCACCGGCTCACCGTTACGACTCAGGTCCACATTTTTGGCATTGATGAAGGACGTGCAGAGAAAGCTGAACTGATAGACACCAGGGATGAAGCATGTAAACAGGCCCGTCTTAGTGCTGTAATGGTACTGTTTGTTGTAGATGACTTGATGGAAACGAATGATTTTTTCTGAGGACGGGTTGTACTCGCCCAGGCGGACGGAAAAGGCAGATTGTGGCTGTGTAGCATTTGTGTTAAAAGCTGGCGGTCCAGGGGGTCCCGGGGGTCCTACTGGACCTGCAGAGGAACAAAAGTATAGATTACATATTTGCTTTAAATCTACTGATCTGCTGCTACAATATGAATGATCTAGATGTTAAAATTACACATTTATTCAATTTCTTTACTTAAGTACACTTTTGAGATACAAATCCACTACATTTTAGATGGAAATATTGCACTTTTTACTCCATTATATAATTACTAGTTATTTTGAAGATCATTTTTATACAAAATATATGATAATCTTCTATAACATGATACATTGTAGAGCTGTCGCGATCAGTCGACTAATCGATTAGTCGCCAACTTTTTTGATCGATTAATCGTTAAAGTAATTTTTTTCCAAAAATGGTAGAAAATGCTGTTTTCAGCCTCTCAAGTATGGAGATTTCCTGCTTTTCTCTGTTTTATACAAATATCTTTGTGTTTTGGACAAACAGGACAAGACATTTAAAGACATGGGATGGACATTTTTCACTATTTTATATGAAAATAGTTGTTAGTTGCAGCCCTATTGCATTGTTCAGTTAAAGAAATCTCTCATAAAATCATCATGAAAATGTTATTTTTTTTTTTTGAGAATGTAGGAAAGGTGGACAATAATCACATCTAAGACATGATAATAAAGTGGTCAGAATCTAAAGGCCCTGATTGCACTGTGGAAGTTTCAATTAGGATAAAAGATGGGTGTACTCAACAGAGATGAACTGTATTTGAAGATTAACTGTATATAGGATGTATATTTATGTTCATCTATATTTCACATACTTCATTTAAATTGACCAGATATGAAGACACTGAGGTTGTTTGTTTTATATGTGGGGTAAAGTTGTTGTCTTGATAAATATGAAAATAAATATAAATTCATAAATGTGAAAATTGAACAATCTGTGACTTTCAGCACTATATACGATGTACAAAAGGAAGAAGAGACAATAAATGAATAGATTACCTCGTTGTCCTCGAGGCCCTGGGGGGCCGGGGGGGCCGGGGAGGCTGGTGGGGTCTGGTCGTCCTGGGCGGCCTGGTCGCTTGCAGTCTGTATATCAAGATGTAGAAGTTAAATTCATTTATCCTCGTAATTTAAGAATTTTTTCAAAATGTGCTAGTATTAGTAAATTCTGAATGGAGTTAGGAAAACCTTCACCAAGATGACAAAAAGTTGAGAACAGGTGTTATATGATCTGAATGTGGACATTTTAAGAAGAATTCATCATTGTGCTCTTAAAATATGACTACCACAAGTTAAAACCAACCTCGTTTCCGACTTCATTACAGCCCGCGCCTGCAAGATCAAACACCACATATGAAGAACGATTTTTACACAAGTGGTTAGAGAAGACATAAACACACCAGGTTAAAAACAGAATGAAACAATTCATTAGGTGACAAGTTATTTTGAATTTGGATCTGAGAGTCTGGTCAAAAAGTTTGGTCCAGTGTTGTTTCACCTCTGCAGGGTCTCTCCCTCCAGGATGACAGGTTCAAGCTTCGGAGGGTTCTGCAATTGACGAGCCGGTTCCTGTTTGAGATGACGCTTAAGGCGTCAGTGGGGATAGTTTTTATGCCGGTGTTATCACAGATGATCTTGGATAAGGTGACCCTGGACAGAGCAGTTCTCTGAGCCGCGGTGAAGACGCCCGGGTTCTCGTACCACAGCCTGATTATTTCAAACAAGAAATTAGTATCAACAAAAAATTGTGTTTAAAATGCATTTCTTTTGTGAATGTGTTATTATAACTGTATGTATCCACACACACCTGTCACCCTGGCGGATCTTCTCGAACTGTGTTGCAATGAGGCAGGCAAACAGAGGCCCCACACGGCCGCCACGGACAAACGGCTCTGCCACGCCTCCCATCCAGACATCGATGTTGTCGGCGGTACCGTAGAGCTGCAGCAGCCTGCGGGCCAGGTCTGCGTTATTCAGGACCTGAGCGAGCTCCGCCTGGTTCCTGGGCTCAGACAGGCCACACAACTTGCGATAGGCGTTGTAGCCTAGAGGAGTAAACAACAAGTAAGCAAAGAGCGGATGACAACAAAATATTAGAAAAGGCTGAAAATCAGGGTGAGGGATGTACCAGGCAAGCCGTGGTCGCGTCCCCTCGCCATGTTGAGAGAGCCCAAGTCCAAAGCCAGATGCATCACAAACTGGAACAACCTCTCCCTCACAGCATCCACCATCATGTTATCCTGAGTGTTCAGTTTAGCAGGACGGCCGACCAAACCACGGAGCAGAGAGTCAATGCCACCTGGAGAGATCAAATAAAAGTTAGGGTGACAGTTTGAGGAAGAGTGATTGATAAGTTACTAGCCTTCTCTCTGTACAACTCACCCTCAAAGATGATCCTCCAGGGGGCGAAGAAGGCCTTGAACAAGGGGACATTGGGGAAATTAGCGTTCTCCCTGTAGTTTGCATCCAGACGGGATAAGACTGGCTGTATGGCCAAGTGGGCAAAGCGGTAAGCTGCTGTTGCAAAGACGTTGGAGATGCTGGGGTCAACGCTAGCGTCGTAGCCGGGGTAACGGCCGAGCTGTGTACGCATTGCGACGTCACCTACAATGTGAGGCAGATAGTCCCTGAACACAATCACCTGAGAGAGAGAGACAGATCTATTTTGAGTAAAAGACAGAGGAGTGTATGACATCTGCTTTGAAGATGTAAAAATATAAATCGTGAATGCTGACTGACTCTCAGGTTTACCCACCTGTGTGTAAGCGCCCAAGATCTTGCGGGACTCTTGGTAGAGTGTCTCACTGTCCCAATGTGGGTTCAATCTCTTCAGGGCACGAGCCACACGGTTATGCTCACGCATAAAGACTGTGTGAATGGAGGTCAGAGCTATGTTCTCGTCCACGCGGACATCACCTTAAGGACACAATGTACAAAATACCTGATCAGAAGTGTTCGTTTCCTCTTTAGATGGCAGCTCTTTCATTAAGATAACTGGTTACACTAACTAATAACTACTAAACCCCCTATCAATCATTTATAAGTAGAATATATATTGAATAAATGGTTTATAACACACTATTATGTGGTGTATTTTTAAGTGTTTGTTGTTCTACAGTATTTCTCAACAATTATATCTTCTCCTGTGAGAACATATTTGACATTATTACAACTTTGTTATATCATATTCTTATTCATCATGTGTGTACATCATCATTATAGTGTCATCAAAGTTAGTTATACTTATTGCTGCTTATAAATATCAAATAGTGGGGTTTAAAATAAAGTGTTACCAGATAGTTTAGACAGACAGCAGGTTAGAGGCTAAAGCAGGATAAAGGATTTTCACAACCTGGTAACCCAAAATTAGTTATTTAATAAATAATTAACTATTTATTGATGACCAACCTGCAATGAAACACGGCACCTCTCTGGCGTTTGAGTCGTTGGTGACTCTTCCGCGAGTGGCACACATGTTCACCGGGAGAGGGTTGAATGGCAGCAGCTCACGCCCGTTGTCTTTGAACTCTGTGTTCACGCGCAGCAAGCCGCCATCACTCTGATGGTCGCGAAGAAACATGGCAAGCTTCTCCTCAGAGCCATACACCTGGCCGAGATCCAGGAAGGCTGTGAGGGCGTTGATCTGCTCTCTCTTGTTGGCTTCTCCTCCAAAATTGTAGGCCGAGTATCCCGTTCCGCAAACTGGGGCGGATCTGAACGAAGGGATGCACTCTTCTGTCTGAGAGCGGGGGTCGCCGGGAGGAATCTGTTTGTAGGAAAGAGACCAAAGGTTATGAAGAGAATATTTTTGTTAAAACAACATCACAATGTGTGGGTTTGAGCTTTCACACCAACCGGGATGGGGATGCAAGGCTCAGTGCTCTCACAGCTGTCGTCACAGTTGATCCCATTGCTGAAGGAGCGGATGCTGGGGGAGAAGGGAGTGAAGGTGAGATCGTGGTCGTTCCACTGCCCAAACAAGGTCACCATGTGAGTGAATTCTCTGTCGTTGACCACGCCTGCGTCTGTTGTGCTTAGGATGTTGTTGGACACCTGACGCACCTGAGAGTGGAGTAGAAGTGTTTTAATTTTAAAATCAGCATTTATGTTTCTTTATGTATATTAATCAAGTGTCTGGGATTTCGAGGTCATACCAGTGGGAGGAAGAAGTTGTTTATTGTGTGGTTGTTGAAGCCTTTTGGTTGGGAGATGCCGTCGTTATATTCGGCAGGCAGCAAGCGGGCGAAGGGGGTGTTTGAAGATCCAAGGCGAGTGTTCTTTCTAAAAGCAAACAGAAGACGTCCATGTTTGGAAACGCTGCTTGAGAATTTTCAGGGAAGTGAACACATCTTCTGCGGCTTTAGAAGTTTTATAATGTCAAAAAGTTGATCTATTTTTTTTTTTGTGTCCAAGATGGTGTTAAGTGAGATTTGAACCAGCATTTTTTCACACTTGAATGTTTCTCTTACAAGTTGTTGCAGACGCTGGTGGCTGTCCGATACTTGTTAATGTTTGGTGTGGTGCGGCATGATGGAATGCTGATTCGAGCCTCACATCCAGTTATTCTGGCAAGATTCATCAGATCCTCTTCAGAGAGCAAATCTGAAAAATGTGAAAGACATTTCATGGATTAACCCTGTGTGTGTGTGTGTGTGTGTGTGTGTGTGCGTGTGTGTGTGTGCGTGTGTGTGCATGCCTGTCAACTTCATATTGTATAGTCCTTAATTACAGCTTTGAAGTGCTCCACTATGCCCTACATTACAAAACAGTAAACCTAAGACCCTCACCCAAGACCAGGAAATGTTGGCAGAAAAACAATGTGAGCACTGTGTGTGTGTGTGTGTGTGTGTGTGTGTGTGTGTGTGTGTGTGTGTGTGTGTGTGTGTGTGTGTGTGTGTGTGTGTGTGTTTGTTTGTTTGCTGCATGTCTGACCTGTTGCATTGAGTGAGCGTTTGTGCACATGATGCGCCCTCTCCTGCAGCAGACGGAGGGTTTGTGCCATGTAGTCTGCAGATCTCACGGCTGAGCGTGTGTCACCACGAGGCTGCTTCAGAAGACGGAGAGCATCGTGAGGACGCACCACCTCCTTGCGGACTCGTCTCAGACTCCTGGAGAAGGAAAAATTCACACAGTCGAACAATGAAGTCTGAATTGTGGTATTCTTTGCAGCTTCTGTAAATTGTAACTAACAATGTAAATTTATGCTGAATTAATTTGAAAGATAATCTTCTATTTCACTCTGTGAGATGAAATAACCGCAATAATGAACTCACTCTTCTCTGGAGTACTTGTACGCATCGTCAACGAGTTTCTTTGCCTCCTCAAAACAGTGTTGAAGGAGAGAACTGTCCAGATGTTCTCCTGCAAAGTAACAACACACTCATCAAATTGTTCATCACGACAAAATTATTTTAATCTCGACCAGTGATGTAACACAGACAAATTCAGGTGTGGATTAGAAACGTGTCCACAGAGTGAAGGATGTCGCCTACCTGTTGGTTTGGAGTGAGCAGGAACCAGGCAGACGCCCAGAACAAGAAGGGCAGAGAAAATCATCTCTAAAACACATAAATACAAGTCAGTATAAAAAATTAATTTACTGTATTTGGCAAAAGGCATGCACAAAAACGTCTTCAGAACCATGTAACATATGGTAAAATATCTAAGCATCCAAACCAAAAAACAAATGTATACATATCATTATATAAAAAATAAAAATATATATAACTATATAAATAAATATCTAAGGAAAAAAACAAATGTATATATACAGTATATATAACTATATAAAATATATCTAAGCAAAAAGCAAATCTATATATATATATATATATAACTATTTAAAATGTAAAAACATTTATAACTATAAAAAAATATCTAAGCATCCAAACCCCAAAAACAAATTTCGTTACCTGTTTCTGTAAAGATAATTGTGAAGATTTCAGGTGCTCTTGGAGATGTGGAGTTTGCAGTATTGACGCCTTCTTTATATTCAGTGTGTGGCCCTGAGGCCCCGCCCCTTGGGGTTGTACAGGTGAATCACCTGTCAGTAAGGAACACTTCCTTCTTCCTTCTCTCTCTCTGCTCAAGGAAATCCTTCATTCTTATCAGTAATTGTTTCTGGGAAACTGATAGGTGTGATGTTCTCATTTAGAAACGCACATAATAAGTAGCAGTGTAGGGAGTGATTGTGGTAACAGTAAGCCATTATATAAAACTACGGGTAGCATTGTCAGTAATTGTAGGTGTTTTTTTAGTATTTCAGTATGAAGTTATTTGAATAAATAATTTTCTTATTCACTATTATAATTTTAATGTTAATGAGGTGTCTAAGGATTATTTCAGACAAATTTTAGAAAATATTATTTTCTACTTCTTGACCTTCTTCTTTGTGTAAATCATACTGGCCTTTTTCATGATATTATTTGACATAACCGGATCCAGTCTTTTCTCACTGGATTTTTGTATGAATCTTTTACTTTATTTTACTCTATATTGATAGCCAACAGCAAAGAGATTTGCAACATTTGGACAGTTTTCTTTTCTTTTTTTTTTCACTTGTCTACTGATGTTCCATGTTGTGGCTGATGGCCTTTAGTGTTGCCACACAGAAACTGATGCACTTGAGAAAGTATCTGAAAAGAGGAAAAGGTGCACACTTAAGGTGGTAACCCCAGAGAATAACAGGTAAATAAATAATAGGTTGCATGTGTGAGACATTGTTGTGGAATGAGGAAAGGTAGAGAGTCAAACATAAGTTTACCTTGTGTATTGTATTTGTGTGTGTGTGTGTGTGTGTGTGTGTGTGTGTGTCTGTGTGTGTGTTTGGGTGGGGAAACCCTATGGCTGCTGTGTATACAAAGGTGTTTTCAAAGTTGTCACGCAAAGTTTTCACTGATAAAAAAACAAAGAACAGAGGTTTGAGAAAAGTTAATCGGCCATGAAAAGCCTGGCTTACAGTAATGTCACTGATAATATGAACAATCAGCATCCGATATTTAATGACAGATTACAGCTGTCGACAAACACATAGCTCAGACTACAAGATCTTGTTGGATGTTTGATTTAACTATTTCGACTGCATGTTGTGACTCAGGAGGCGAGAGATTTGAATCCTAAACTCCCTGCAAATTGATCCGTCATCCCACTGATCCTTGGCCTTCATTTCAACCAAGTCAGGTGTGAACATTATTGAAATCAAAAGAAAAAACATAAATTTGTACGCTCCCCGAAAAATGTATTGATGCAACCCTTTGACCTACAAGGTCGTAGTCAGGAATGCATTGCAAATTTCAGTGTGGACAACCTCTCCTGTTGTTTTTGTCCTGTACCTGCACCCAGCTGTGGGGCTGGATGTGCACACTACCCCCTTCTTTGCATTAAGATTATTTAAAGAATAATTTTAACACGTATGGCTTCATTTGCTTCAGTAGAAATTGTTGAAAAGTTGAGGAAAAGGTTGCACAGACATCATACAAAAAACAAAAAAAATTCTTGCACATCGTGAGTGAGCATCAGAGAGTGATAGTGGGATTATTTTCTTACTTTAATATGTGAAGGAACAAATTCATGCAGAAGAAAGAATATTTTAAATCATTGTTTTCTCATCAATTTCAATGAGCTGTCTGCTTGTTAAAGTACGGGTTCACTTTTCTGCCCATCATTGTGTTTGCAACATCCCCAGGAGAGTTGCACTAATCACGTCCAGTTCCCTCTTTGAAGGACGTATAAAAAAAAAGCAGAAATTATAAGCAATGGCTGAAACACTGGTAGTCAACATCAGGGTTTGGCAAGAAATCATATTTCGCCAGTGGGTTGGTTAGTGAGTGCTGTTGAGAAATTCTGCTTTTACAATCAAGCAACGATTTTGCACAGTCAGAGGAAACAATAATTCCATAACCAATAATAGATTCAAATTGAAAACACCAGTTTTGTAGATGATCCATTAGTGAGCTGGACAACACCTCACAGTTCTGTTGGTGAGAAGCGTAATTCCCACATGTGCAGGAAGTACAGCTCTTTTAGACAATGCATGAGTCATTTATGCCATTGATGATAACACTGACTTTGTATATAAAGTTGTATAATACAGACCTCACCTCACCTTGACTGTGAGCATAACAAGGAAGCAGTGTACTTTTAACTGGAGACCATAAATTCAAGGTGTCTTTCACTAGACGGATTACGCTAAAAGGAGTTTCCAACATGCAGGAAATCTTATCCCATTTCTGATTAGACTAACATCCGCAAATTTTGAAATCACTTTCATTAAACCCTTTTTTATGCATATAAAAAGCTAGAAAAGGAGTGCAAGTGCTTATGTCCATTCATGTATAAAACCGAAGGCTTAATGAACATAGATACAATTTGCCCAAAGTAATGAAATACAAAATAGTACTAAACAATATCAGCTCTGCAGCGAGAAAGGACAAAAGACAAACATGACAATAAAAAGAGCAGAGAAAAGTGCAGCTTTCTCATTTTACAGACGTCCTGTCTGACTTCCACTCACCACGGAGACAGCCAACATTATTGAGGTTAACAAATATGCGCATGATCAGCTTGCACGAATAGCTGAGAAGTGTTTGTTCTTACAATTGGCAACTCTCGGTTTGTCATCTTGTGCGACACCTGGCAGGCTTATCGAAGCATTAAAAAGATTCATGCCTTTTTATGCCATTAAATAAACAACAGTCATTGCATTATATTTGACCCGAGTGTGAGGTCTGTGTTCTTTTAGTTTCATAGTGTCTTGCTTAACTAAACGCCAATTTGAGGAACACAAGGTAACGTTTTTGTTTTTTTCATGTAGCATATATTTCCTTTTTTCACACAAAGACCAATTTATGTCAGAAAGGAATGAGCTTAATCTGGAGCATTTACACTTAAAAATGCTTCATTAAATGCCTTTTTTTCCATAAAATACTACATTATAGTACAAAAGAAGAACATATCTTGACCCAGTTTACAACTGCCCCCCCCTCTTGGCCTCAGTATTTTTGGCTCCTGGTCATGATTGTTGTTGTTACACACAAATACAGATACTTTCTTGCCATCAGTATATCTATCCATGATACTAAGCCATTCTCCAATCTGAAGTTACTGTTTTGGGTTCTCTTTTACTTCGCTAAACTTTGTGATCTGAAACTTTTCGTAAGATGACCAGCAGAGCTATGCAAGGGTTATTGGATTTTGGTTCCCTGATTAATGATCAATTTGGTCAGTATTAAAAGATTCTTTAAACAGTTTACTTCACTATTCACACACAAAAGCTGCGAAAATGTCAAGTGAGTTTATCATTAAGACAGCTCACTTATCAGATCTGAACACAGAGATAAAAGCAAAATATGCTCTGTAGTGACAATATAGCTTCAATATTTGTGTACATATTTAACTAAGCTATTTATTTCATAAGTGTCTAATGATTTCTGGATAAACTGTATTGTTGCAACAATAAGAGCAGTACATGTACAAATACTATTATTGGACATGGAGCAGATGTTTGTACGTCGACATTTATAGCCCATGATGTATTGATGCACTTTTTCCATGCTTGTTATTTCTACAGGGAGTTTTCATATTTAAAAATAACACTGTTGATTATTACTGAAGCCTTGCTGCACCTTGAATAATGGGACATTCTTTGTGACTCATGGCCTCCACCCTATACTACTGTCAATGACGTTAATGACGGAGCAGCTGCTGCACATGCTTGTCACACATGTCTGACAGCTGAAGTGAACTTACTTTCCTAATGGTTTTGGTAAGGTTACCTTAGTGCCTCTGTACTTTTTAACACCTGCACGTCTGCTTTATTCAAACATCATGGAATATGTGTTGATTATGTGGATAAACACATGCAGTATACAGTAGTAATTTGTGGCCCTAATTTTCAATGTTTGGTTTATATTTTCTGGTGATTGTTGTCCTCAGCTCATCTAAAACAGCACGGACAAAAAGAGCTCCAGCATCTCCTGGGTGAATTACCGTACTGTACTTATTATCTGTCCTGTACTCATTATCTGTACCTAAGGTCCGCACAGAGTTAGGTAAGATGGCCTTTAGCTATTCCTCTCCCTTTTCCTGGAATACATTGCAAGCTAAGTTGAAACTGGGAAATCTGATTACTTTTGATGAGCTGTCTGTGTTTCTGAATATTTTCACTTTAACGTTGGCTTCAAACACTTGATTTTAATGTGTTTTGTATGATATTATGCTATGTATTTATGTTGCATTTGTTTTATGTTGTGGCATCTGAAACTTTAATGTATGTTTAAATGCTGCTGTCTTGGCCAGGTCTCTCTTGCAAAAGAGATTCTTAATCTCAATGAGTCCTACCTGGTTAAACAAAGGTTAAATAAAAAAAAATTAAAAAAATTACATTTGGCAAAGAAAAAGCCCATGATTCACCTGCTCGCAAATTCGAATCCTGCAGGAAGCAGCAATGTGCAAAATGTCAAAGCGATGTCACAAGATAAGCTGAAACAAAGAAAAAAGTACCAACTTGGAACGTGAGAAGGAAGAAACCACAAGCGGAACATAATGTCGCAACGCTGTCATGGAATCACCGCCTACCATTATACCCATGACAACTATTGTGATGCTAGGTATCTTGATCACGCAACAGCGTAACACAATGCTTAAACCTGACATTATCATGTCTCTTTCAGCAGCACCTCTTGTTTTTACTTCCCTTTAAGGTGTCTTAATGGCTGCTAATCTCACTATATGCTCAGCAGGAAGTACAGTGTTGTATAAGTGCTCAAATTCCCAGAGGGCAGCCCCCGCCCTCTGGAACTCTCTCCCTCCTGAGATCATTATCGGTTATTATTATTAACATGGTAGCAATACAACCTTGTATTTCTCCTCAAGATGGTTTCTATTACTGTATAATATATAATCCCAGATCGGTACACTTATCTGAAACCTGGTCTGAATTACTGGAATGATACACTTGTTCTACAATAAACTACTGGTCATAAAGATAAGCCAAGAAACATGTTCGGGAAACCGACTGGACCCATGTACACAGTTAATCTAGGGCACTAGGGCAACAAAACATATCCGACACGGTGGCGTAACCAGGCCATTTTTCCAGTGTAGCCCCGAATATAATATCAAATGTAAGCGTATGTGAAACTAAAATCAATACTAGAATACTTAATAGACCTCATTCTGTTTAAACCCGGTATTTCCGCACAGTTGCAGATCAAGTTCAGGCTACACTAATAATATAATATACTATTTATAGAATTAGATTCCAGAGGTGGCTGCGTACTGTAGGATTGTTTACGACTCGAGTGATCCAAACATTTCCAATAACTCCGGAGCGTTGTGAAGTCCAAAAGTCAACATTTATTGAAAAAAGAGATGTAATCATTTCCTAAACTCACAACACGTTTTCATCTAACGAAATATTTCGCCTCAATTCATATTTGTTGGCGTTGAGCCTTTCAAGAACATTTTCACTGCTGTCAGAAAACCTATTGGCTCTCCCGCTTGCAGCAGACAAAGGGAGGCATTCACATTTTAATCACATTACTTTTCATCATGAGGGTAGGTGCCGTTTTATTTTATTTTACAAACCTCACGTTCCATAACATTACGTTACGTTACGGTGTGGCTCCGAATCAAACTAAACCGGTTAATGACTAATTCATTTTACTATGAAACCTATGCGAATGCATTTTCTTAAAGTCACAGTGGAGAGAGAGACCGACAGACAGAGAAGAGAGAGAGAGAGAGACAGTAGCAGATGATGGAGAGATAGCCTACAGTATTTTTTTATTTTTAAAAAAAAATATTTTTCAATAAATAAAGACAATTTTAACATTAGTGTTACCAGATTAAACAGGGAAAAGGTCTCCTAGAAACACAGGGTTAAAGCACATCCCTCTCAACAACTGAACAGACATGTTTCGTAAAGCACCACTGAACTAAAAACTCATCAACATTTTTCACGAGTGAGTAAAACCTGAAGTCCCTGTTTGTCAACAGATAAGCATAGACAGTTTTGATTGGTGACTGCAGATGTCCATTTTGTCCAGAGCTTTTGTCTTAACATTACTATTAGAAATAACCCTCACCTCCGCCCCAGACAGTCTGGGCTTATGGTTCCTTCCAATGAAACGCATGAGCTTGTGTTTGCAACATGGGAAGTCGTGTACACAATATGCTTGGCGTTCAAGTGAACATGAGAACACCGCTGCGAAGCATTGGCAATATTAACGTTACTGTCGCCGTCTAGAAGGCACAGACTTTTAAACTATATCATGATGTGATATGTTAGGTTTGGAAACAAGCATGATAATAGAAAGCCAGACTGTCTTTTTTTAAGTGAGCATTCTATGTTTCACACAGTCCTAGGAGAAATATTTGTTTATCATTATTCACAACATAAAAAGACTACAATCAGTCTGCAACCATTTGAGGCTGTACCACTCACTACACATAAGAAAACTGTTAGAAGGATGGAAGAAAATTGGAAACAGCTTTGTTATTCTCAGACCATGTCGGCAAGAAAGGTTGCGTTTAGCCTAACCTCTTCACACCTTGGCAATAAAAATGATTAATAAACATTTATATGTGTAAAAACTTACATACAGTCCCTTTAAATACTCTGCTCAGTGGCCATTTTAGGACAACTCAAACTCAACTTGTGTAGCTCTATCTTGTCAGACATTGTGCAGCTTTCAACGGTACAAGCTGAACTACATACTTTAACATGAACATTAGTACATGACCATTGTACACAGCTGCACCCTGATGCTGAATGCCAATATGCTATTCTTAGCTTCCATTGAAGCCATTTATAATGTTGCTAGATTTATTTATTTTTTGCTGCGGCAAGGACTCAGCCTTTGGTACATTGTGCGCCCGCTCCACCAGGTGAGCTATCGGGGCGCCCCATAATGTTGATAGAATTTTAGTAGAAGGCTACATATACTATACAAGCTGAACTACATATTTTAGTATGAGCATTCAGCCATACTCAGCTGCACCCTGCTGCTGAATGCCAATATGCTTTATTCGCATCTTAACTTGCCCACAGTTAATAGAGCATAATAAACATGTTAACATGCTGACATTTAGCAATGCTTGGCATGTTGGGTTGAGTATGTCCTTAAGGAGTTGGAAGGATGAAGTAATACAGTTTTAAAAATGTCAAAGTCGTGTCCTCAACCTTTAAAGGATCAGTGTTTAACAATAAGGGGGATCTATTGGCAGAAATATAATATAATATTAACAAGTATGTTTTCTTTAGTGTATAATCACCTGAAACTAAGAATCGTTGTTTTCGTTAGTTTAGAATGAGCCATTTATATCTACATAGGGAGCGGGTCCTCTTCACAGAGTCTGCCATTGTTGTACCACCATGTTTATTATAGTAGCCCAGAACGGTCAAACCAAACACTGCTCCAAATGACCTACGCTACTCTTACAACAACTGGCTCTAAAGAGGGATGTTTGCATTTTTGCGTCGGCCCCCGTAGTTCTTCAGGATCAACATCTTCACTATCCCCCACCATTTCCAGGAGACCCTGTCTCTCCGCTTGGAACATGGCCATCTGATAAGAAGGAGGTGCATCCGGATGCTTTTGTTGCACAGCAGAAATAATCACGCGCTCAGTGAGGTGGCGAATACATGGAATACAGCAACAACCACATAATACTAAGCATGCACACACAGCAAGGATTGAGGAGAATAGAGATACCACCATGGACTTCCATTTCCCAAAGGTACGGTCTAACCAGTCGTTAATGGGGCTGTTGATACCTGAGTCATCGTGCATGGATTCAGACAGCGTCCGGAGCCCCTCTAGCGCCTTAGTTACAGTCCCGTCCGGCGCTGTATTGTTAGGGATGAAAATACAACATGAGTCTTGGAACATTGAGCATACACCGCCTTTCTCTGCCAGCAGCATATCTAATGCCATTCTATTTTGGATCACCATCAGTGACGTAGGAGCCATTTGTTCAGCTAGTCCGGCAATTGCATCACGAGTTAGATTAGTCAAACGGAGAACATTATAGTGGATGTAGTTAATGCGGTCAACATTTTTGTTAGGAGTGATAGGGATCAGAGCGCTCATTATAGGTATGTTTTCAAAACCTGCAGCTATTTGGTCAGCTAGTTTATATTCATTAGGGGAGCTACCTCACTACATCATTCTTTATAATCTTGGTTTAGCCTTCCCCCCCTTGTAGCCCACACCTTCCACCCTGCTTCTGAGTGAAAGCATTGTCTATTGTTAAAGAGTTACTTGTGATTAGCCAGTTTTAGCAGAGTGCAGAGGCGAGGATGATAAGTAATGTATCTAAACTAGTACAGTCTGTGCTTTCCCAGGTTATTCAGATTTATCTGAGTACACAAACTCTACACAAGGGTCATGGTATTTTCTCTCACATTCCCTAAAACATTTAAAATACATGACAAATCACATGAAGAAAGTTTGTACAGAAGAACGAGGACAAGAGAGGTAAACACAAATGCTACAGCAAACGCTACTAGCAGTTTGCCGTACTGCATGATGCTTCTAGTTTGTTTTCCTGCGCGCAACTGAAAAACTTTTATCTGGGTGATCCTATTTTATACTGGTTTGGGAAAGGAAGTGAAATTTCTCTCTGGTGGATTCTCCCCACCCCTGGTTTCTCTTTTTTATCTATTTTTATCTATTTTTGTCTATTTTTGTCTATTTTAGCATTTATTCTAAGCAACAATTTTTAATACAATGTGATATATAATGTTTTTCAAAAACCACCTAGATGAGTCCACCTAAACAACCATGTTAGCCTGATTTAACTGTAAATACAGGCAAGACCTTGTAACCTTCTTTCCCTTATGTGTATCTCATCACAGTCACAGTTTATACAGTATATGAAAAATAAAAAATTATACGTGACCCTCTTTTCACGTAGCCTGGGCTCCTTGTGGGGCTGCCTCCTCTGCTTCAGGTCCTGTCCTGCTGCTGGAGCACTGTGTTAGGTGCCACCAGTTGAGTCCTTTTCCTGCAAGCTGCACAGCTGTTGCAGTTCTGGCCAGAACCTTGTGTGGACCTGTCCAACGTGGCTCCGACCACTTCCTCTTTAACACCTTCAACCAAAGGTGTTCCGGGGGTCCGGAGTCAGGTCCTGGAACGTCCTCTGTGACAGGGGTGACAGGTTTGTCACCTGTATAGGAGAGAGCTGACACAAGAGCATTAGCCTTCAAATAGTATGGTCTGTAACCGAGGTCAGGAAGGGGAGAGGGATTTTGGGACGGCCCTGGGAAAGGTCGGCCACACGTAAGCTCAAATGGTGTGAGTCCTGTTATTGTGGATGATACACAGTGCCAAATTTGTGGTGTAGTCCCAGAGCCTTTTCAACAGATTGCAGGTCTTTATTTTTGAAATGTGAACCATTATCTGACCTGATCAATTTAGGAAACCCATGTTTCGGAATGTACTCATTCACCAGATATTTAATGACTGATTTTGCGTCCTCTTTTCCCGTAGGGTAGGCCTCAACCCAACGTGAAAATGCGTCCACAATTACTAGGAGGAATCTTTTCCCCCCAGCCCTTACTCCCATATCTGTGAAATCCATAAAGATTTCCTGTCCCGGGGCAGTGGGAGAAGGATGTTTTCCTGCCCTAGGAGTGATGGTCGGTCTGATGTTACATGTACTACATACGTCACACTTATTCAAGAAGTCAGTTATAGTAGCATGTTTCCGGGGAATCCACCAGTGGCGGAGATCTCGTAACATCTGTTTGTGGCTTTTATGGTCAAGTCCATGAGTCTGAGTCAGTATTGAGGACATCCAACAGGGGGGCATAACTATTTGATCTCCGTTATACCATATACCATCAAACTGTTCTATAGCTCCCTTATCTTCCCAGATGGTTCGTTCTGCTGCTGTGGCAGATTCCTGAGCTTGTATGATGGAGAAATCAGTTATCTCAGAACCGAGATCTGCTGTGGTCATGACCATCATAGTAGGTAAATACCCTGCCGCCTTTTTAGCGGCTGCATCAGCTGCTTCGTTTCCTATACTCTCTAAATCAGTGCCCTGACTGTGTCCTTTCACTTTGATCACAGCTACCCTCTGTGGTAACTGGATTGCTTCCAACAACTCTTTCATCAACTCCTCATGAGCCATAGGTTTATTCTGACTAGTCTTAAAACCCGCTTGCACCCAGCCAGACATATCTCTGTGAATTGCATTGCACACATACGCAGAGTCTGTGAAAATATTCACTGCCTTCCCTTCCGCTAACCGCAGAGCACAAACTACAGCCGTAAGTTCTGCTGCCTGAGCAGATTGTTTCCCATCAAGAGGTAACACATTATATGTCAGCCTTTGGCCTTCATATGTAAATGAGAAAATGTCCTGTAAATGATCTGCTAAGGGCAGGCAAAAGAAGGCGTTAGCCAAATCTATACATGTGAAAGATGTATGGGCTGGGGTGAGCATCGAGAGAGCAGAGTGGGGGTTCGGTACTGGTGTAACAGGAGTCAAAACCAGGTCATTGATGGCTCTTAAATCATGAGCCATTCTGTATGAGCCGGAGGGTTTGATTACTGGCAAAATGGGAGTGTTCCACTGAGAGTAAGATTTTCTTAATACTCCCGCCTTTATCAGTCCTTCAATCGTAGGAGAGATACCCTGGGCTGCTTCCACTTTATGCTTATACTAGCGCACGGGAGAGGCTTCAGTTGGTTGCAATCTGCAACCTCATCACTAGATACCGTCAGATCGTACACACATGTACACACTGTACCTTTAACAAGCTGGTTCAATGACCAGAAACTGTGATTAGTTGGCTTTAAGAAGCAAGAAGTTTATGGACATCCATCGTATGACTTTGCTCTGTAATCGTAATGATTCGTACAATCTTTGATCTGAATGAAAGTGTTGGGAAGATGACAAGCAGAACTACACAAGGGTTATTGGATTTTTGTTTCCTGATGAATGTTCAATTGACTCTTTTGAGTATCACTACACAACGTTTTAACCATGACTAGCTCAAAATCTACAAAACCAGCCTGAAAATAATGAAAATCTGAAACGATTGCATGATAGTCTATGGAGCAGAGCCGGATAGTTGTCAGACCCTGCTCGAAGCTGGTCGATGCTATGATTGGCATTTGAGGGGCGGGACTTAGCGAATTACAGTGTATGGATGTTATCCCTCTGAGTTCCCAGAACTCCTTTGAGTTCCCTGAACTCCTTGGTACCGTATTGCGCTAGCCCTGGATTCTACAGCGGTTTCCAAAACCTGCCCTGTTGACACGTCTGTCACAACCACCCTCGAGGTGGGAGAATCACTTTCTCTTCATTCCCCCAACAGCGCTTTATCCCCTTGTACAGATACTGTATCCCCCTGTACAGACGCCGTATGAATGAAATCTTACTTGGTACCGTATTGCGCTAGCCCTGGATTCTACAGCGGTTTCCAAAACCTGCCCTGTTGACACGTCTGTCACAACCACCCTCGAGGTGGGAGACTCACTTTCTCTTCATTCCCCCCACAGCGCTTTATCCCCCTGTACAGATTCTTTTATCCCCCTGTACAGACGCTGTATGAATGAATTCTATTAATGTATGCTTTTTCTGAATGAATTCTTACTTACCAGAAAGACAGAGTTTGTTTTTTGTTTTTTCTTTGCCACCTGGTTCTTTGGATCACAGCGGTGAGCGAGACTTGGTCCTCCTTGGCGTCAGGCCCCCACTTCAACACCCTTTTTATGGGGAGGTTGAGGTTAGAGTCCCGGACTCCAGAAGTGCACGGTCTTTACCCTCGCACAGAGTTCCAGCGGTCCCGCTCACACGAGTGATCCTGCCGACAACGCCAAATTGTGGTGGCAGTTTCTGTTAAAACAAGACACAAACCAACGTAACAACTTGTCTTTCAGTGAATTTAATAAAAAGGCATACATTAATAACTAAAGCATCTGCAGATGGACTGTGGCAAGTGAGCCCCGAATACAAAGAGTAGTCAGTATTTATACATTTAAAGCATAACATGAAGATAAGTGCAAAGAAGAAAAGAAGAGAAGGATCGAAAGTGTATCAATGCGTCAGCACACAGCAGACAACAAAGCATCACAAGACATAACAAGTATTTCAGCAATCTGTTGTTTGCAGTTACAGATATCTAAAATGTCAGGTCACTGTCCTATGGTGACAAAGATGAACATGTGAGGCCCTGAGATTATCTAAAAGTACAGTGTTAAACTGCAGATATGAAAATTGCCATTACCGATTGTTCTTTACTTTTTAGTAATGCACCTCCTCTGTGCTTTTTGTTAATTTCACAGGTGTTTCTCATTAAAAATAACAATGACTATCATTACTAAAGCCTTGATGGTCCTTGATTTATGGGAAATAGTTTATGACTCATGGCCTCCAGCCTGTATTACCGTTAATGACAAGGAGGGAGAAGTTTTCAAAATTGAATGAGTCATGTCCTCAACCTTTAACAAGCTGGTTCAATGACCAGAAACTGTGATTTGTAGGCTTTAAGAAGCAAGAAGGTTATGGACCTCCATCGTATGTCTGCAGATAGACAGGATTAAGTCTGAACACATTCATCAAGCAGCAGAACAGCTTTCAAGGACATAAAATGACAATGGAACAGGATTAACCCGACATGATTGACACTTACTGGCAACGCAACAATAAGATAATTACATGTCATAATAATAGTTAACCGTCAACAACAATGGTTAATTATTGTTACAGCATAAGCAAAAGAAAATCTGATCCCAGTAAGCCTTTGAGTACTCTTTGTCATGTTTTTGTTATGTCTGTCTCTTGTCTGTGCTCTACCTTATTGTCAATACGGATGCCATCTTCTATTTTTGCTGCAAAACAAATCTGCCTACGGGTACAAATAAAGTCACATGAACCTGAACCCTGACCTGACACACCTCAACCATTCTTGACTCCTACCCAACCCAAGCAAAGATATGACGAAATACGAAGATTGACAGGCAGTTTCATCTGAATGCTGTGGCCTGCTCACTTGTACACAGGAAATATATAATTTTGCCAGAATGGTTTACATACAGTATGAAGTTGTGTGCCAGTACATTTTGTATTATAGTACAGAATGTACATGTACATGAATGCCTCTGCGTTGTACATGAATGCCTCTGCTTTGTACATGAATGCCTCTGCTTTGTACATGAATGCCTCTGCTTTGTACATGAATGGCTCTGCTCGCTGTTCTCACATGCTGGACAGCGTGCATCACGCGGCTCTGAGATTCAATACAAACTTTGGATCTCTTACCCACCATTGTGTTTTATGCTCAAAAGTGAATTGGCCTGCTTTATGTCCAAACCGCCTCAGTCACTGGTATGTTTTTATTTACAAAACTATTCTTGGTAAAATTCCTACTTACTGATCTTCTCTTTCAAATTTGAATTATGGAAATTATGATATCCGTTCGCAGGACTTTTCGCATTTTGTTGTTCCCAAAATCAGAACTGAATTGGAAAAAAAAACTTTTAGATTTTCTGCACCTACTACATGGAACAATCTACAGACTGATCTTAAGCTTCAAAATATAATAACCCTGAACGAGTTTAAAATTAGAAAATCTATTGAATCCAGGATGTCGATGTGCAAATGTTTGATCTGATAAGTTTCAATGTTACTCAGTTCTACAGTATGTGCTTTTTTCTTTCAATTGTTGAAAATCTGTGTTGCTGCTATTCTTGGCCAGGTCTCCCTTGTAAAGAATTCGTTGATCTCAATGGGACAAACCTGTTTAAATAAGGCTATATAAAAAAATAAGAAAGAAATAAAACAGACATGTCTACAGGGTCACCAGGTGGGCACTCTCTCAATAACTGGTGTTTCGTTGAGTTGGGCCCACGACACTGAGAAAGCTCAAGAGCGTGTTCCAGCATCCCAGAACCTCTTTAACATCACCCACACTCTCAACACTGCCCTCTAAAGCAGTTTGCCTAACATCCGTCTCTGAGATACATCAGCTATCTGGCAAGCAAAAAGTCTCTCCTTGCCAGTCATCAAATTGCCCTCACCATGAAATGATGATGGCTGATGATGGAACAAAACAGAAAGTAATAACTGAATATAAACTGAAAAAGACTAACAAATCCAATCCAGAATAATTCGTTGTTTGGTTTGGTTTTGAGTTTATTCTTAAGAAATAAACTTTGAATGAACATGAAACTGATTTTTACCAAAAAGTACCGTTCACAAATGTATCTCGTTCAGGCAAACAACTTTGAATGAGACACCTGGGTCCTGTTTCACAAAACCAAGATAACAGATTAAGCCGAGGTTTTCCAGTTATCCTGGCTCAGTTTAGCCTTGACTCGGTTTCACGAAGGCAGTGGCACATAAGTTACCATGGAGATTTATTCTTTGCAGCTAACCTGCTCTAGACCAGGCTAACAGCCAGGCTTAATTTATCCTGGTGCCTTATCCGTTTAGTCAGCAGTCACTCCGATCAGAAACCAATGTGTTTTTTACAGTTAGTCCATAACCGTATGCATGTATTTTGCCTTATTTTTATTAGCCTGCATTAAAATACCATATTTTAATGCAGGCTAATAAAAATAAGAACTTAACTGAATACATACCATCATTCAGTTAAGTACTTTTTTTAGCATTGCGATCATCATTAATTTTTGTTTTTTATAACCATGCATGTGATAGTCCTTATTACAGTTACATTGTGTTTATGAAGACTGTTGTTCATATTGTTGTTAGAGGTTTGATGAATATATTATTGATTAGAAATGTCTGCTAAAGTTCACTGGACCAGTAACTATATATTGTTCTGTATATTCATGAAACAACAGGGAGAGAACACCACAATGCTTTGACCTTTTATTTTCCTTGCATCACTGGTCTGCTGGGAGAGAAACATACAGCAATGATTAATACATCCTGTTACTGTGTATACTTACAGTGTACATTGAAATTATCACTTACTTCCCTTTCTAATACCCTCAGTATGTATTGTTAAGTGTGTGCTGCACAGACATCTCACAATTTGTGAAATCTGTAAAACACATATCAGTTCTTAATTCTGCATGGTGTGGATGTCCCACACTCACTCTGTTGCCAGGCTGCTCTCAGGCTGTACAGTGTCTGGGTCCTGGTAAAAATTATGTTTTCCATGAGAACCACATCACTGACTTCTTATCCATTATGGACTAAATAAGTATTTCCACTAGATTGACATTTAGGCTACATCCAGCCTTCTTTCTTTCTTTCTTTCAAAAGAAATAATGGTCGTAATGGGCCACACCATACACACTTCTTGCTGTGCTAATTAATATGTGTTTTAAATAATTGACAAACTGTCAGATGTCTGTAGGCATACAGCACACACTTAAAAAAGCAAATATAGTTTGCAGATGTGCAAATATCAATGAAAAAAGTGATTTATTTAAAAAGAGTCGACATTTAAAACCACAAAAAAAACCTGCAGGACTTGGACCAAGATATGGAGATAAAAAGAAAGACATTGAGGAAATTAGAAGGTAAAAGTAAGTGATCATTCCAGTGCACACTGTAAGCATGTATGTAACATCATGTATTAATCATTGTTATATATACAGTATATGGTATCGTCGTATTCTATCATTGTGGATTAGTGGTTGTAATTAATCTAATATATTAACTGTGATCGACCTTGTGGTCTATTGAGGAAAACAGTGAACGTGCATCTATCTGAATTACTTACACCTGGCTCAACCTAGTCGCCCCTCCTCAGCCTGGCTTGGCCTTCGTGAAACGCATTAAGCCAGGATAAACTGACTAGACTAGGTCAAGCCTCGCTTTCTCTCATATCCTGGATTTCTTTATTCTGCTTTTGTGAAACAGGCCTCTGGTGTGTGTAAGCGACGGTCAGCCGTCGGCCTGTTTGGGGCCTAGTTTTTTCTGTGTGTCCCGTACCATCGGCTCTCTGCCTGTGTCAGAAGTTTTTCGGCCGATTCAGCATTTTGAATCGGCGGCAGAGCCCGTCGGTGAGAGAAATCACTCTGATTGGCTGTTCAGCTTAAACTAGTGCACAAAAAGAGAAACAGCAGTGAGGAAAACAAGCCAACGAGTAAAGTCAAGAAGGCACACACAGATGGCTCTTCTCATTTTTCATCTTCATCTCATCTGATCATTCCAATACACAGATATTTTTTTGTGGAGACATTTAACTTAAAACTACAAATGTCAACCTCATGGTGGCACTAAGTCAGGGGATCGCCAAAGTCATTAGGGTACATCATCTGGGGACCATGAATGTCTGTACAAAATGTTGTGCCAATTAACTTGGTAAATGTTGAGATATTTCACTTGATAACTGCTAGAGGAAAATTCAGATGATCACCAAAGTAAATAGGTAGTAAATAGGAATCATCCTCTGGGAACAATGAATGTCTGTACAAAATCTCATGGCAATCCATCTAATAGTTGTTGAGATATTTCAGTATGGCCCAAAGTGGTGGAGCAACCGACAGATAGACCGACAGGTACTGCCATCCCTAAAACATGTTAATTTGTATGTATTTATATAGCATCTTTCACATTATTCTAATAGCAAAGGTGAGGCTATCGCAGTAAAAACTGGTGCACTCTATGTGTTGCTTTCAGCCCATTCCTCTCAGTGTTCCCAGGTCAGATCTATGGAGCAGGAAGCAGGAAGAATGCATTTCTCACTGCCACCATGTCTTATTTGAAGCTACCACTAGAAGTCGCCGGAGTAGTATGGCCAAAAAGATGGTATGGGGATAAGAAAAACACTGCCTTTGAAGAAAAAGGGTTAAAATCCTAAAACCCCAAAATCGTCACCCCTACACAAACGAATAAATTACAACCAGAGGTAAACAGTTATTAAAGCACAGACATGATTCAGGATGACAGGTGTTCAAAAGATACCCAATGATGAAATGTGAGGTGATACTGACTGCCTTGCATGTTTTCTTTAATTATTTGCTGATATATCACAATTTCTGGAAAGTTGAGGGGGCCGTTTTGAAGCAGCTGTATCGTATGACCAAAACTGATTAGAAATCAGTCGATGGTGGTAGCTTCAGTATGGGCACCAGGTTGTGTATGTATGGTAAATTATAGTTACATGTACCTCCACCAAGGAGGTTATGTTTTCAGTTTGTTTGTTTGTCTGTCCATCAGCAGGATTACGGAAAAATTCCTGGCCTGATTGTCATGGAATTCTGTGGAAGGGGGGTAGCATGGGCCAATTAACCCATTCAATTTTGGAGTGGATCCAAATCACAGGGCGGATACAATCATTATTTTACACTTACTGAAATGGCCTTGGCGGAAGTCTGCTCTCCTTGAGTGCCCTTCTAGTCTTAAATAGTACTAAGAGAGACAATGTGGAGCTGTGCTGTTGCTTTTCACCATAACAGGGCCAAGGCAATAAGGCCTTTTTCACCATAACACCAACTCTAATTGTCCTGAGATACACTTGGTGAACGTATAGTAGAATGGCAGATATTATAACGAACAAAACTGCTAAATATATGTCAATATTCACAGCTAGAATGAACCAAACTATAAGTGGCACAATGCATCCACTGCATATTTTAAATGTAATTTCAGTACATCTGTTAGCACATCTGAGGCTTGAAAACAAATGTCAAGTTTTTGCACCTTAGTGTGAGGAACTGAATATGAAACTTGACTATTATAAGCTTATTGAGGGAGAGAGAAAAAAACAGTTCCGCTGTGCTGAAAACAAATCTTATCACACTAGCATGAGGTTGTTTGTCCCCTCAAAATCTCGTTGGTGGGGGCTATACTGTAGGTTGCAGGTGGACCCTGTCAAATATAAGCTGCACTCACAGTTCCCTGTACAGAACTCAGGAGGGACGACGTTCAACAAAAAGCCTGAAGATACCAGAAGATGGCCTCGCTCAAGATTGCTCTGCTTCTCTTCGTCTGTCTTGAAGGCTATGGTGAGACTAAAATTAATTGTACTAAGATGATGTACTATGAAGTAAATAGTAAAAAAGTCAAGTGATGAGACATACTGTATTACAATGAGGATTTTTAATGATGAATATTTCCCCCTGCAGCTCTGACTTCCGCTTTTAACGTCGATGGTTTGCAAAATGTTCCAGATGGCCTGAGAGCAGTAAGTTTATGATTTCTTGTTAAAATATACAACAAAACACACATTTTATGATGTGCAGGTTCAAAGTGTGATGTGTATATTACTTATCCTACCACTTAAAAACTAACTGAAAAACTTACCGAACAACAAATATTTCTTAAAGAAACAAATACTGTAAATGTAATTATAAGTAATTCAAGGATCTTCCATGAATTCTAGAAATGGTTTACGAAAGCATGTTGTATATTGTGGGCTAAAATTGTATGTTATAATGAGTTAAACACCCTATTTTAAAACGGGGGAGGAAGTATTCATGCAGCTCCTTTACTTAAGTAAAAGTACCAATACAGCAGAGTGAAAATACTCCATTACAAGTAAAAGTCCTTCTTATTATCAGCAAAATGTATTATTATTATTATTATTATTATAGTATCAAAGTAAAAGTACATGTTTGGCCCATGTGAGCATTTTACTGTTGTAGCTGGTGGAGGTTGAGCTAGTTTTAACATTTTTACAGTTCAGTAGTTTAACCAGGAGTTTAGAGTGGAAATAACTCTTTGGTGGAACAACCTTTAGACATCTGAAACATCTCAAGAGGTCCCAACTAGATGCTGCATATAAACTGATTATATGGATTTAAATCTAAATTCTTAATCTGTACATTATCTTGTATTTATATCTGTAAAAATAAATGCAGCAGAGTAAAAAGTACAATACTTCTCTGAATTGTCGTGGAGTAGAAATATAAAGTAGCATAAAATGGAAATACTCAAGGAAAAAAGGTACAAGTGCCTCAAAATTGTACTTAAGTACAGTACTTAAGTAAATGTAGATAGTTACTTTACACCCCTGCTATTTTGGAAGTGTAATGATGGCGCCACAGCACAATATGATACTTCAACACTATTGTTCTATTCTTTAAGAGAAACCGTGCAATTATTCAAACTGTATACAATGAAATCAAAAACAATGTGACAAATGTATAAAAATAGTATCGGCCTCTCACAGAGAGAAGTGAGATTTCCATTTCTTCAAAATCAGGAAGTCTCTTCAACTTTGCACACTTCCACTTATCGAATATTTAAAGTGTTCTTAAACTTTCACATGTTTTTCTACCTAGAGCAGGGGTGTCAAACTCAAATACACAGTGGGCCAAATTAAAAAAATTGGTACAAGTCGAGGGCCGAACTGGTTCAATGTTTATTGCAAAATTTATTGAAATTAACTTATTGCACATATTGAACCTGGAACTAACAAAGCTTAAGTTATTGCCTATAAAAACAACATTAAACATTAAATAAATTAACAATCTGTTGCATTCATTTCTTATGGCTCTATCTGCAGCTTTTCCAGAGTAATTTCTAATGAAGACATTTTTCCACAGGCCAACAACAGCCAAACAATAATTTACTCCAAAGAAAAACCAAACATGCCCTCTGGAAATACTGAACCCCTTTAATCTATTTTTTTTCCTTAACATTTCTTGCCTAAAAAGATTCACATTTAAAAGATATTTAACCTAAAAATATTAGAATTCCCAGAAACAGTACCCTACAATGTAAACCCACATTTTAAATATTTATTTTATGTGCAAGTTACTTTATGTTGAATATTTTTGTACAAGAAAAAAAGTGCAAAAAGGAAACATACATTAAAGCTCAGTTTGCTGCTCTGTGATGCACACTAGTCTAAGCCAGATACTTGGCATCTCATCTTGGATGCAAGTTCATCAATGTTTGGGGTCAGGCTCTGAGCTGAGGAAATCCTCAGGATTGAGTGAAGGTGTTCATCAGTAAGACGACTCCTGTGTGATGTTTTGTTTATCTTCATCAAGGAGAACAGTTGTTCACACAGGTATGTGCTGCCAAACATAGAGAGCATTTGAGCAGCTTGGGTACGCAGCTGGGGCATTGTGTCGGGGATGAAACGTGGAAACTGTGCAGCACCCACAGAGTCATACTTTGCCTTGAGTGTGTCACTACATTGGAGTTCAATCAGCTCCATTTGGAGGTTGGTTGGTGCGCTTTCCACGTCAGCTGCAAATGGATTGCTGAGCAATTCAAACCTGCTTTTTTGGGCTTCAAAGTCGGCAAATCGCCGTGTGAAGTCGGCACCAAGTATGCTGAGTTTTTCAGCAAACTGTGCACTTGGGAACACGGCGGTAGAGACCTGCTCTTTCATAGTTTGGCAGCACGGAAAATGGCTCAAGTTTTCTTGCAGCATCTGCGTCTCCCACAGGCGCAGCTTGGTTTTAAAAGCCCTCACTGTAGCGTACATCTCTGTGATCACATGGCCTCGCCCCTGAAGCTGCAGGTTGAGCGCATTGAGATGGCTCGTGATGTCACACAGAAACGCCACTTCACACCGCAACTTTTTATCCCGGAGCTCTGTTGTGTCTCTCCCTTTGCTTTCCATGAACTGACAGATCTCCTCATGCAACTCGAAACATCTTTTCAGCACTTTTCCTTGGCTTAGCCATCGCACCTCTGTGTGATAGGGCAAGTCACCATATTCTGAACCCAACTCCTCCAGAAAAGACTTGAACTGGCGGTGATTTAAACCTCTGGCTCTTATGAAGTTAACTGCTCGTGTTATGGTGCTCATTACATGTTCCATTTTCAAGGCTTTGCCACACAACAATTCCTGGTGTATGATGCAGTGATAAGCTGTCAGCTCACCTGCGCCGTTTTCCTCCCGCATCTTCTCCCGGATCCTGTCCACCAATCCATTCTTTTGACCGCACATCGCGGGCGCTCCATCTGTTGTCAGTCCCACAAGTTTATCCCAAGGCAACCCCATTTCATTTACACATCTGGATACCTCTTCAAAGAGATCTTTTCCCGTAGTTGTGCCATGCATTGATCTTAATCCCAAAAGTTCCTCTGTTACGCACAGACTTGAGTCCACTCCACGGATGAAAATTGACAGCTGGGCAGTATCAGAAGTGTCGCTGCTCTCATCCACAGCAAGGGAGTATGCGATGAAATCTTTTCCCTTTCCCACCAGCTGTTGTTGTAGATTGGTGGCAAGCTCACGTACACGATCAGCAACGGTGTTTCTGCTCAGGCTCACATTTGAAAATGCTTGCCTTTTATCTGGGCACACGACGTCGCAAACTTTCATCATGCAGTTTTTGACAAATTCTCCCTCGGTAAAGGGCCGGGCTGATTTAGCAACCTCTGTTGCCACAATAAAACTAGCCTTTACAGCAGCCTCACTTTGTGATTTGGCGTTTGTGAACATAGCCTGCTGTGACACCAGACTTCTTTTCAACTCTTCTACCTTCTGGAGCCTCTGTTTCATGTCCAGATGCTTGTACCTGTCGTGGTGTTTCGTTTCATAATGTCTTCTTACGTTATATTCTTTCATTACAGCCACACCGTCTCCGCACACAAGACAAACAGCTTTGCCCTTTATATCCGCGAACATATACTCTGCCTCCCACCTGCCTTGAAAACCTCTGTTTTCAAAGTCCACCTTTCGTTTAGCCATTTTTTGGGGAGTGGGATAGCTGAAAGTTAGCCACAGGTGACTAGCTCCATAAAGCTGCTGATGAGCGAGTAGTGCAAGGGCTCGCGCTTGCAGGCTCGCGCTTGCAGGCTCGCGCTTGCAGGCCCTCACTAGGCAACGCACTGGCAGTGCATTGTGGGATTTGTAGTATTAGTGGTGCGTGCAATATACCGGCGGGCCAGCTCTAATAGTAATTAGATATTATCCTGCGGGCCAAAGATAATACCACTGCGGGCCGGGTTTGGCCCGCGGGCCTTGAGTTTGACATATGTGACCTAGAGGAACCGATGAAGCCAAACAAACAAGTTTCTTCCTCATAAAATGCAATTAACATTAAATAGAACAAGAGGTACCTTTCACAAATATATCTCATGCATGCAACAACTTAGAAAGAGGCACCTGGTGTATGTAAGTGATTAAATCAGTTTAAGGGATTAATTTATTTTCTTTATGCAACTTTTACTTTATACTCAGACTGGGGACGTCTGCCAGGACTGCACCCAAATATTTGAACTCCTTGCTGACCTGTTGTCCAATGCAGACCTCCAGGTGAGTACAATAGTCCACTAAGCAGCAAAGAGGATTAATATTTGCTCACTGATATTACTATTGATACTGTGTATGTCCATATTCATAAGTCAAGATTAAAATACACACTATGCTATCTCAAGTGCTTGCTAAGATCTGTGGTTGAATAGTTGTTTGAATAGTATGTTTCATTAAATAAAAAAACTCCTGTTCTTTTATAAGTTGAAGCCCATTCTTCACATTCAGCGATGCAAATCATTTGTGATCAGTCGTGCATTCAGTTAAAGTCAACAAGAACAATAAAGTAAAGGTCCCCTTTTCTTTTGGGTGTTAAGCCACTTCCTATTTTCTATGTCTAATGAAAGTTGAAAAAAGAAACAGGCTGTTTCAGTTTCTCACCTGACCTTGAAGATCCTCTTTTCTCTGAGCTTCCTCTGGTCTGTGAGGAGTCACTCCCATCTGAGTCCACAGAGAGAAAAATGGTTAATTTCTATGATTTTTATTAACTATTTTGAGTCATACGTGATTATAGAAAGACATTTCACCACTCACCTTAACCTCTATTTCGATGAAAACCGTGGGTTGGGATTTGGTACTGTCTCAGTTCTGTGTTTATACTAAGTTTTATTTTATTTACCAATGTTATCAATTACATAGTGCTTCACAAGGCAAAGTGTAAATATGAAACAACATAAAACCTGTTACCAAGTATGGATTTAAGTCTTAAACAGATTGCCATAAACAAAGTCTTCCCAGAGAGGTCTGTGGTTTGTAAAATGTAATTTGCTATGAAGTACCACAAAACAATCACATAAAACTAAAACTACTACATTTGCATGGTTTACGTTAGACCACCTACCACTAGGAGTAAATATAACTTTATCAAATAAATTAACATTGTGGAATAGATAATCATAATAAATCAAAACTTAACTCATTATGATGAAGCTCTTTTACTTTCATCCTAGCAGGGTTGTAACTTTAACTCAGGGGTCAGCAACCTTTACTATCAAAAGACTCATTTTAGACAAAAAAAATAAATAAAAAATCTGTCCGGAGCCGCAAAACATTTGAGCATTGTGATGAAGGTAACACAGTTTAAAGTCTAGTCTAAGTATATAGTATATACTGTAAGTCTAATGCAGTGAGGGCCAAAGTGCAAATGTACTACGGAGTATTAGGGCCATATTGAGGGATATTCCAGAATAAAGTCATAACTTTACGAGAAACAAAGTCGTAATATTACGAGAATAAAGTCATAACTTTACGAGAAAAAAAGTCGTAATATTACGAGAATAAAGTCATAACTTTACGAGAAAAAAAGTTGTAATATTACGAGAATAAAGTCATAACTTTACGAGAAAAAAAGTTGTGATATTACGAGAATAAAGTCATAACTTTACAGGTAAAAAAGTCGGAATATAACAAGAATAAAGTCATAACTTTACGAGCAAAAAAGAAAATAGCACGTAAAATTACTACTTTATAATATTATGACTTTATTCTCATAATATTACGACGTTTTTCTCGTAAACCTATGACTTTATTCTCAAACTATTATGACTTTATTCTCATAAAAATACGACTTTATTCTCATAATATTATGACTTTTTTCTCAAAATCTCAGATGTATTTTTTTTCCTCAATGTGGCCTTAATACTCCGCCGTACTGTCGTACCACAGACCTACAACAATAATAAATAAAATGAAAATGTAAACAAAAAACAGTTATTCATTTCCATGTTTATAACTCCACATGGAGCCACTGGAGAGGAGCTGAAGAGCTGCATGTGGTTCCAGAGCTGCAGGTTGCTAAGAGACCCCCAGGTTGCTAAGAGACCCCCGTGTTAACTCATCTTTATGTTATTTAAAAATGCCCTTTTACAAAGGTTTGTGTTTATTTCACAATATCACAACTGCTACAATTTAGCCAGCTAAGTTAGCTCCTGTAAGCCACAACAATGCCAAATAAATAATACAAAAACAAAACAGTCCACAGACAACACCATACCTAGCTTGACAAGGCTAACGCGGGCCACCATGCTAACTAGCTAGCCTGCTAGCTCGTCTTGTCTTTTGACTTTTATTTGTATTTAAAGTGAAAGCTGGTGCTAACAGCAGAGAAACACTTTTTTAAATGCAGTTACCTCGACAGCTTGGTGACTATGAAGATGTTCCTCCTCGGAGAAAGACACAACTATTGATATAATATCTATCTATCCGATACAACTGACGCTAGTTAACGGTAGCACATACGCTGGCTGTATGCAAATGAGCCTGTTTGGAGGCAGGTGATTGGCTGACAGACAGGTGAGGGGGCGGGGCCTGGTGACGGCATCACGGTCGTGTCAATTACACTAATTTAATAAATTGAATGAAACTGAAGTCCAATTAAATAAACACTTTTGCTTTAAAAAACAACAACAAAACATTGATTTTCACTACATTATCTAGTTTATTTGTTCATTTTCAGGTGGAATTTCATTCATTCTCACTGTGCAATATCATTTCCCATTTGTGCAATTTTGTTAATAGTCTGTTTATTGTCAATACTGTATATATGGCTCCTATTTTTATACTTCCTTCTATTTAAATGGTTCATATTTTGCGACACTTTGTTTAGCTCTTTTTTTTTACCTTGTTAGCTGATGCATCTTGTTTTTTTGCACTATCCCCTTTGCTGCTGTACTCTGCAAATTTCCCCACTGCGGGACTAATAAAGGAATATTACTTATCTTATCTTAATTAGTATAAGTTTGTATGCCTGTTGCTTTTGCCTAAAAAAGGTAAAAGCTAAAACTCTTCCTATAAAGGGTGATTTGACCAGCAGCAATGCAACTGGCAATTATATAAACATAAAAACACATAAAGAACACATTTTGTTCACAGATTTTCAGAAGCTGGAACTAGCACATGTTTACTTAATAAAGGATGATTCATCAGTTATCTAAATGAATAGATTTTCTGTCTATCAACAAATGATCATTCAAATAACCCTGTTTTTTTTGTTCACTCTCAGACCCATGTAATGCAACTGGCTTTGCATTACACCTGTTGCTCAAAGATGATGATGCAATTGACCACTATTTTATTGCCTGTTTCATGTTTTGCAACTTCTGTATGCCAAGCCCTACACATGTAAAGTTCCAGTCCAAACCACAGGGCGTATAAAAAATTACCACAATACATTTATTCTTGGCAGGAAATACTACATAAAACGAATTAGTAGGTTGTCAATCATAGCACTTTAACTTCCCATTCAATCTTCTGACCTTATATTGTGGTTGGTAGAGGGAATACTGTTGCATGTCTCCTAAAATCAATGACTATGTTTAGATTATATACCCATAATAGGCCCATTATCTTCCTGATCATCCGGTTTAAAGACCAAACACCTTATTTATTTCAGAAAAAGATCATGGATGGCATTGAAAATGTGTGTGACCACCTGCCTGGGCCAGCCACTGCCAAACTCTGCAAAGAAGAGGTGGAGAAGATGCTTCCAGTGGCCATCCACTTCATTGTTGGTGTTGTAGTAAGTTGCGTCCTCTGGGTTGTGTTTCTCAGAATAACATCAGGAGTAAAACAGTAATGGTGTGTTCTGTAGTCTTTGTTGTCGGTGTGTTTCTGATGCTACTGAGAGGTCACATCTCTTTCTCTGTAGAAACCAGCAGAGGTCTGCAAACTCATTGGGCTCTGTGGCTCCTGTGACAAGCAGGAGAAGATGCTCAGCTACTTTGTCAAGGAGGCCCTTCAGGTTGCTGTGACAAGTGAAAATGTAGGTTAAGTATATGTAACAGGGACACATTTGAAGAATAGAATAATATGTGGAAAGACTCTTTGTGCTTTACTGCCTTTTGTGTTTGTGTCAATCAGGTGAAGCCCACAACAGAATGTACCTTCTGCATTTTTCTCATCAAGACTTTGGAGGACATTCTGCCAAAAGAAAGGACTGAGGTATGTTATGCAGTGAAAGAACACACATGCACATGAACAAAACACAATTATCTCTTTGTCCCACACACACCCACTGAAAACACGTGTAAGTAGACACTTAAATGCCTCCAGACAGCACTGATGCCTTTGGGCGACACAATGCACTGTCTCCCTTCTTACTTTTACAGGATGCCCTGATCAAGCTGCTGGCAGAAATTTGTCACATTTTGCCCCACACCTACCGAGATCAGTGCGTAGCCGTCATTGGCAAATTCAGCAAGCCGGTGCTGGATGCAATCCTGAGCTACGCCACCCCGCAGGCCATCTGCGCTCTCATGCACCTGTGTAAAGGGCAGGAGGCTCCTCTTGTAGGTCAGTCTGCCTCTCCTGCAGTGATGTGTGCAGGGTTTCATCTTCAAATGACTCACTTTGTCCATCCACCATGTCAAACCCAATGAAGAAAATTCTTCACTGCAATGTTCAACTTGTCATAGCAGGAAGTTTGACAATTTAAAATGGGCACTGTGAAAAAGCTCTTTTCAGTTTACAAATTGTATAAACATAAAAAACACAGATAAAGAACACA
The DNA here is from genome assembly GCF_015220745.1 of Sebastes umbrosus. Lineage (NCBI taxonomy): Eukaryota > Metazoa > Chordata > Actinopteri > Perciformes > Sebastidae > Sebastes > Sebastes umbrosus. The sequence continues at coordinate 20,068,300 of NC_051287.1, forward strand.
TTTTGTTCACATATTTTCAGAAGCTGGAACTAGCACATGTTTACTTAATAAAGGATGATTCATCAGTTATCAAAATGAATAGATTTTCCGTCTATCAACAAATTATCATTCAGATAACCCTATTTTTTTTGTTCACTCTCAGACCCATGCACTTTGACAACGTACAGGTGCAGAGACATGAAGACTGCCCTCAAATGTGGAGTAAGTAGAACTAGAGCTGCAACTAACAATTATTTTCATTGCTGATTATTTCCTCGATTAATCAATTAGTTGTTTGGTCGATAAAATGGTGAAACATGTCGAACAGTGTTTCCCAAAGCTCAAGATGACGTCCTCAAATGTCTCGTTTTGTCCACAACTCAAAGATATTCAGTTTACTGTCATAGAGGAGAAAAGAAACCAGAAAATAATCACATTTAATTTTGACTTTTTTTTTTCTTAAAAAACTACTCAAACCGATTAATCGATTATCAACTAATAGTTTATTTTAGTTGATTTAATAGTCGACAACTAATCGATTCATCGTAGCAGCTCTATAAAAGACTATCAAGCTATACACTTGACACAGTCACTGAATACTAAGTTGTGATCACTTTGTCTACTCTGTGCAGACTATGTTTTACTGTCAGAAGTTTGCCTGGAAGCCTCTCAACGCACTTTAAAATGTTATGGTAAGTCGAATTTTATGAAAAGTTTGTGAGAATTTAAATCTGTGTTGTTAAAAAATAGGCCAGAACACACAGTGCCATATAAAATACTTCAAAATTTCTCTTTTCAGGGTGGGACTAAAAGCATGAGTCAACCTCGGTGCCCCCATAGATGACCCAGATCTTTCAACATCTAACTGCAAATATTTCTCTTACTGCTTGACACCTGTGGCATTCAGATACTGATTTGATATCTTGCTGCATTTTTTGGATTTTGCGTTATATTACACTGTCTGCGCTGAGTGGAGAAAACCAGGACTTACATAGCTTGACAAAATATCCTGGACAAAAGGATTGTTTGAACTTCAGGGGAAAAGGAGAAAAGGAATGTTGAACAGATATGAGAGCTCAGCTATGGGATCAGAATTTTTTTTTAAATGTGATTGAATGATTAGTATAAAACGAAAAGTTTTCACAAATAGTCTGTATACTTGATAAGAAATTTCTATTTTTAACAAATTTTCTTTTTTAAAATGTTTGTACTAGCTTCTATTCTATATATAAAGTTTTATGGCTTCAACGGCTTTTAAGTTTCTTCTTGTAATCTTTCACAACGGTCAGATGATCAGGAGAATTATCTGAATAAATTTCATTAAATAAACATCACTTGATTTCTTCTCTTCTGCGATTAAAGGAGCATTTGACCATTTCAGATTCATCTACTGTATGTGAATTTAATCTAATCTATCTAATACATTTCAGCACTCTGTATTTTGGCAGCTCTTTTCACAGGTCTAAATCCTGACCCTTGTGATAGTAAAAGTACAACTTTAGTGAACTTTAGTATTTGCGGTTTCAAAGTAAAGGGAAGTGAATGTATTTTCACACAGTGTTAAGGTGTGTATAGGTATGTTGCTGCTGAATAGAAACTACTCACACGGTTTTGTGTCAAACTTATTTTGCCTGAGGAAGTGATCCCATTTACATCTTCTACTTCTGCTTTCATGTTTTTCTTACAATTTTTATTTCCATCTACAACATTTTGTCAACTGTTGTTGGTAAGAACTTCCATATAAAAATGATCATTTGAACTAATTATTGAGGGTGGTAACTAGGGCTGTCAAAGTTAACGTGATACTAACGCGTTAATGCAAATTTGTTTTAACGCCACTAATTTCTTTAACACATTAACGCAACTTACATTTTTTAAGTTGTAGGGGACTCAGTTTTAAAGCTAGAGTGAAGATACTGGTATCATATGAAACTACAAAACCTAAGGAATCCATCAGTACCATGCATGTCATACTATGTAGCTTGTTGTGAAAGAGGTTAAATAACGCTCCAAACTTGTGCTAAAAAACTGGAATAGCCATTTTCAAAGGGGTCCCTTGACCTCTGACCTCAAGATATGTGAATGAAAATCAGTTCTATGGTTACCCGCGAGTCTCCCCTTTACAGACATGCCTACTTTATGATAATCACATGCAGTTTTGGCAAGCCATAGTCAAGTCAGCACATTGACAGCTGTTGTTGCCTGTTGGGCTGCAGTTTACCATGTTATGATTTGAGCATATATTTTTTATGCTAAATGCCGTACCTGTGAGGGTTTCTGTACAATATTTGTCATTGTTCTGTGTTGTTAATGGATTTCCAATAATAAATGTATACATACATTTGCATAAAGTAAGGTGGGATTCAGTATGGCCTTAACAAGGAATCACTTGGATCTGCTTTCATGCGACAAAATAAATAGCCAAAATCACAGCCAATGAGCACAAGGAAGAGTGCAGTTTATTTTTTTAAATGGATTGAAAGAGAAACTCAACAACAAATCAGACTCCTCAGTGTGAATTGTTGGAGAGCGGGATTTTGCAACCCCGGGGTAGAAACTGGGGGGAGGATATTTGGGGGAAAGGGAAAGGGGCATTGCAGAAAATGAGCAAAAGGCACTTTTACACATTCAGCAACCACACTAACAGACTAACTTGTAATCATTTGAAAAATGATTTAACAGAGAAAAAATGCTCATCAACACCCCCCACAGGAGACCATGTAAACAGGCTGGTTTCTCTGTACAACACCAACCAATCATTTGTCTCGTCTGTGGATGAGCTAGAGGATGCGAACATATTGTAAAAAAAAAAATAAAAAAAATCTTTGGGAGGTTGAGTTGTTTCATCTAGAATCTAGAAATGCTCTCAGCACCACTCTATTGGCTCCTATTTGAGGTTTCTCTGCAGTACACTCAAAGAACCACCAGGTGGTGTTTCAGGAGCCAAACTAAGGACGAGATATCATTATTACCATGAGTAGAAAACAATCTGTATTATATGTGAGGACATAGTGCCACCTAGCTACACGATGAGGACATTTTTAAACACACTAACTGCACACACAGCTCAGACCAAGTACCAACTGTGGATTTTAAAAAGGTGAATACCAACCTCCCTCAAGCTTACAGCTGGCTTAGCCTCATCTCTGCAACTGTATTGTGAAGATAGGAGAAGCATTCAAAGGCATATACTGTGTATTCACAACTTCTCGGGACCCCTCCGACTCATCTTTTCTCACTTTATCTGCATTTCTACACTAAACTCTCAACAAAACCGTCTTAAGAAAGGACAAGGAGGGGGGCAAACGTGACAAATCCGGGTTATTTCAAGTGTACAAATCAGGAAAAAAAAAAAAATCAGACTTGTGTTGTGCCATCCATGACCCGTGGGGTATGGTGTAAAGAATGTTTTTAAAAACAAATAAATAAGTTAAATAAAAAGCTTCAGCTGCAACCTCAACATTCATTTTGTAACTACTGTACATTGAAAATAGAGGCCTTTTCCCACTTGTGGTAACTCTACGAACCAATGTGCTGTGCAAGTCCAGTGGAAGATTCAAAATCCACAAATATAACGGTAACATACTCTGATCCCACGCCCTCATGTGCACAAAACTAACTCTGCTGAGAGGACGAGAGCAGTAATACCATGTCTTACATTCACTAAGCCGACTGTGTGCTGCCTCTTATCCCTTTGTCTTTGGCTCTACTCTTCAAGTTCTTCCATGCAAATCCACCTTTCACAGTGTGTGCAGGTTGAGACTGAAGGTGTCATGACCCTAGACATGTGCGACTGAGCGGAAAACAATTTTAAAGATAAAAAAAAAACAAAAAAAACTTGTGGCACACATTATTCAGTTTGATGGTCAAACTGTTAGGTCCCACAATAGTCAAACGGCATTCTATACATTAAAGTACGATGACGGCAGCCCCTGCCCTGAGGCAACTGAGCTGGGTTTCTCTGTAGCTACACCCAGGGTCACTCTCAGGAGGGGAGGAGGGGGGAATGTACCTCGCCTTATCTTGGTCAGTAGAAAATTTACACATTTAACATTATTTGGAACATTCACATGAGATTTAAACCAACAAAATAAATTACAGAAAAAAGGGAGTGATTTCATGGCGCAGCCCAACATAACCACAAGGTCATTAGCAGCTTCTGACTTCTCTGTAAAACGTCAGGAAAAGAATGGCCTGAAGGGACAGCACAAATCAAGGCCTATGGAAAGGAGGCTGGGTCACAGGCAAACATGGGTCTTGGGGTATGGGGTATAACACGTGCGCGGTGTAACTGAAGCTACGTTCGTGCATTGCGATTGGCTCAATTTTGGCGACTGCAGGCCAGATTTTACTGCGCATGTGTTAAACCCCCAAAGATGTGACGCGTTGACGCGTGACCCAGCCTCCTTTCTATAGGCCTTGGCACAAATAAGGAAATGAGCAGATTTTATATCAAATTGACAAGTGTTGGACCCCCATTTGTGCCATCAAAATTTCAAAAACAGACAGGGTGAGGGTGTTTTTGCGATGCTAAACTGCCATTAACCCAACAAAGCTTGGTGAAATGGGAAATGGCATGCCAACCACCAACCACTGATCACTTAAACAACTGTGAGATTATGAATTTAAAAGAGAGAAATGTCTTACAAAACACCATCAGTACTGGTAAATATCCATAGGGTCGTTTTGGAAATCTGCTATAAATATGGTTTAAATATACACTGCAGAGATTGAATTTAATCCTCTCTTAACTAGCAGTGTCACAAAAGCTGGCAGCACTGCTCAAATCTGTACGCACATGCTTGTTCAACTTAATATCTGCGACTGAAATACTTTTGTTATCTCATAGAGATGTGTACAATACTAACAGGTGGAGAAAGGGCATTTTTTTTTCATGAAGTAGAGGCTGTGGTGATGTGGCTGTGTGTATGTGTGTGTGTGTGTGTGTGTGCGTGTGTGTGTGTGTGTGTGTGAAGAGGAGGAAGGGGGTGGGGGGAGGGAGGTAGACAGACACAGGTTTATCTGTAGTACACCTAAGGCCCGCTTGGAGATTAGTGGAGGGGGTTCAGTATTTCAGCGTCTTGGGCACCTCCCATGAAAACATGTCGCGTCCAAAGTGACCATAAACTGCTGTTTGCTGATAGATCGGCTTCTTCAGGTCAAGATCCCTGAGACAGAAATAAAATAAGAATTTATAAAAACCTGTGTAATATTAACTGCATGTTTGTTTGCTAAAATCTGAAATCACAGGATACCTCACGATGACTCCCGGACGGAGGTCAAAGTTCTTCTTCACAATGTCCAGCAGCTCCTGCTCGCTCTTCTGGGAGGTCCCATAGTGGAAGATGGAGATGGAGAGCGGATGGGCAATTCCAATAGCATAGGATACCTGAAATGGATTATGCACACATTAAGAATTTTACTGAGAGAGAGAGGAGAGACATTTTCTAAAACTAGAAAGCACTCAGTCAGCATATACTGTGCCAAGTTTTTCAATAGGAGCTGATCCCAGCTGACATTGGGCGAAGGCGGGGTACATCCTGGACAGGTCGCCAGACCATCACAGGACTGACACATAGAGACAGACAACCATTCGCGCTCATATTCACACCTATGGGCAATTTAGAGTCAACAATTAGCCTAAACCTGCATGTCTTTGGACTGTGGGAGGAAGCCGGAGAACCCGGAGAAAACCAACGCTAACACAGTGAGAACATGCAAACTCCGGGCTTAGATCAGGGCTACATAGTTTGTCCATATACCATAAGAGCACTGAGAACTTTATTTTTCAGTTGTAAAATGTCCCGCTCATTACATATCTTAGTGATTATTAGCAGTGTAACGAAAACATTTAACCACATTTAAGGCCTTCTTATTGTCTTTATGTCATGTTATGTTTATGTAAAAAAACAAAACAAAAAAAAAAAAAACAAGACAGAAAAGAAAAAGTGTACTGGGCGAATTATTGTTATTGCATTTTTTAAACTCTCATATTGACTTCAGCCTTAAAAATCCAGTACTGGTTGAGCTTTCGTGACAGCCTGACAAATATACATTGGATGGTGATGTCTGAAAATATAAAAAGACCAAACTAAATTATCTATGAACAGGAAGCAGGAAACAAACACACGCACACAGTTTGTTTACTTTTAACAAGCCTTCAGAGCAGGAAAAACATGTCAAAACTTCACAAACCACTCTTGCAGTGGAATCTGACAAACAGGATGGTATGTGAGCAAATATTTCAAGCTGCTTGGGAAACTACCAACTTTTAACAGCCATCTTCAAGCCTACAGGTGGTTGAGTCTTTGATGGTGTAATATATAGACTTGTGGTATATTGTACGCTCACCTGGACCAACACACGCCTGCAGAGCCCAGCTTTCACCAGAGATTTGGCCACCCAGCGGGCAGCATATGCAGCCGAGCGATCCACCTTTGTGTAGTCCTTCCCAGAAAAGGCTCCACCTCCATGGGCGCCCCAACCGCCGTAGGTATCGACAATGATCTTACGCCCAGTCAGACCAGCATCACCCTGCGGGAAGAAACACAGGACTTTGAAGTTTATGTGAATTTAACACAAACACATTTCACATGATGTTGTTTGACTGAAGCGTTTAAGAACAGCTACTTCAATATTTGTTTTGTAGTTAAGATCTCAAGACTTGGATGACGTGTTCACTGAAATCCAAATTCCTTAAATGGATTCATTGTCTCACCTGCGGTCCTCCAATGACAAAGCGTCCACTGGGCTGCAGGTGGTACACGGTGTCATCATCGAGGTAGCCACTGGGAACCACCGCTTTCACCACCTGCTCTTTCAGAAGTTTGCGCATCTCATCCAAACATACAACCTCATCGTGCTGCACAGAGATCACAATAGTGTGGACACGCAGCGGCACCATGGCGCCTCGATCCTGTCTGTACTGAACAGTCACCTGAGCGGGGGGGGGGGAAACGAGGAAGAATAAATATTTAAAAAGTAAACAGGATGGAGGAGATTACTGTGAGATGCTCTTTGTTCGGGGGTTAGAGCCACACCTTTAGAGCAAAGTAATGTAAATATGTTATATACCATATACTGTAGGTGAAGCCACATCCGCCTTGTCTGTTTGTTTGTTTGTTTGTTTGTGTGTTTGTTTGTAAGCCCTGACAAAGACCTACAGTGGTCGAAACATATTGGCTTTCTAAATGATTTAGCCACTACAATAAAGGTTTTTTAATACATTCTCTTCCTCGTTGCAACTTTTTTGATATTTTGGAGTGCCTGGATTGCCTTCCTGTTTATCCAGATTTTTTCCCCCATTTTCCAAGATCACCCAACACGTTTTGCCTTACGATTGAACACACCGAGCAACCGGTTATCTCTCTTTCCTAATGTAAATATGTACTTTTAAATTATGTTAAGTTTTTCCTAAAGGGATTCTAAAAAGATCTTTTAAGACCAAACGCAAATATTATTGCGAATAAATTACACTTCACTTCGAACCCATCTATCACTATGAGTCTATCCAGGCTATCCACACCGAATCAGAAACTTTTATATTTCGCAATGGAGTATTTTATTTTTCCCGCAGCCGTTTCGATTTCTGCGAATTTCGGATGCCAATAAAAACCAACCAACCAATAAACTAATGACTTCTTCTCATAGGATCAATAGATTTTCTCAGACCTCAATGTCATAATTATGTTTATGGAGCTGATTGCTGCTAGACCGCCCAGTTAATACAGGTGCACGCCAGCTGCCAATTCGCTCTCTGTGTGCGTGAGGTAAAGAGAAGGAGGACTATTTCACGCAATGTTTCTGTAAATTATTAGTAATAATAATTACAATATCAACGTTATGAATGACACTTCAAACTATCCGGTACAGCCTTGTTATTATTAGCCTATTATTGTTATTACCAGCAATGGAAGCATATGACGGTCTTTCCTTGAGAAATCCACGGAGCCCCAGAGGTAAGCTGACCATTGTAAACTGAGCATTAAGCCTTGTATTAAAGGCCATGTATCACATAATAATAAACACATAGGTTACATATATCCAGTCCAGTCATGAATGATGAAAACCAGTGCAATAAGCTCAGCATTTACAGACGTTACAATAACATGCTTCATAGGAAATTATGTCACTTTTCTACACAGACCTGCACACTTGGAATAATGACGAGCTCGTCTCCAGTGTGTAGAGTTGAGTGTGGCTTTAATATAGTAGAAACAACGTATGCATCGATGATTGTGTGACGGTGCGAAACTTGAATTTGTGGTGGAATGCACGGAACGTATTCGTGCCGGCCTTGGCGTGAAAGGTTTGAACGCAAAAAAAATCGGCAACGGATATCGCATTTTGAAAAGGCCTTTAGAGCGGTATCATATTTGATGCAAGGACATAATTGCCTCGGTTTAATATCCTTGTAAATTGAATAACTTTGGTTTTTGGACTTTAAGTCAGACAAAACACTTAAAAGACGTCACTCTGAGAACTTGCAAATTTGCATTTACCATTTTCTGACATCTTATAGCCAATACACTTAAAAAGTATCAACCGATAACAAAAGCAATCATTGATGCAGCTCATCTACAGTAGTTGCAATATGTCTCTGAACTGAGTCTCTAAAAATGTATATTTGGTAATAAGACACATTGAAATCAAATTTTCCAGGAGGAAAACAAAAAAACTGCAATACAATTCCTAGTTGTTATTTCTATTTCTATGTAAAACTACATCGAGAGAGATGCAAAATGACAGAGTCAAATTCCTTGCATGTGCACACATACTGTACTGTAATCTGATTCAGTGTTTTATTTGTGTGAAAGTGGAGGCAGCGTTTCCTTGTCCTACCTGAGTTTTGGAATCGGGTCGGAGCCACGGCAGCGTTCCATTTCGGCGCAGTTCAGCCATCTTGGCATTGAGCTTGTGGGCCAGGACAATAGTGAGGGGCATACACTCCTCAGTCTCATCGGTGGCATATCCAAACATCAGACCCTGTGAGAGGCGCAGTCACAAATCACAGGATGAACAGAGATCAAAATAAACATCACAAACTTCCGTTACCGCGACATTTCTGGTTACAGTTGAAGTTACCCGGCTGTTGATCAGAAAACAAACATGATGAATCTTCCTACCTGGTCACCGGCTCCCACGTCCTCTTCTTTTCGATCCAGGTGAACACCCTGAGCGATGTCGGGGGACTGCTGCTCCAAAGCCACCAGCACATTGCAGGTCTTATAGTCAAAGCCTGTAGAATGAGAGAACTGAGCCTCAGTAAACAGTTTCACATGTCAATCCTCACCAAGCCTCCTTCAATTATGCACTTTAATATAAAAAGTTGCCCACAAGGCATTACCTGGGAAAGTACATAACTTTCATCACCTCCTGAACAGGTAGCCTAACTGGTTTCAGGCTACCAGCTAGTTAGACTCGTCTTCACAGTGCACAATGACAGTTAGCTCTTGGTTATTGACTCTCTTACTTCTATCTCTACATTTTATGCCTCTACTACTTCGATAGAACTGAGGAATGAAGGATTTGATGCAATCCTATGTGTAAATCTTAATAATCACTGACACAAACTTGAATAACTGCACTAAGCAATGCTGAAGTTTGTACTTAAGAAAGAGGCTTTAACTGCATGAATCGCAAACTGAACTCACAGCTTCCAACTTTCATCACAGTACCTTTGGAGGAGTCATCATAACCTATGTGATTGATTGTGTCCCTGACAACCTTCTGGTAGTCAACGTTGGCCCTGGAGGTGATCTCCCCCGCCAGCAGGATCATCCCCGTCTTAGCAACAGTCTCTGAGGACACAATGACATGCAGTGTGAGGGATGAGAGTAAGACTAAGTGTAGTAGATCATTAAGAACAAGGAGGTGAAAGGGAATTAAGGACACATCAATTATCAAAGTAGTTGGTAATGAATTTTCTTTTAATTGATTAATAAATCGACCAATTGTTGCAGCTCTGTCACCAACATTTAAAGCAAACATATGTTGCATGAAGTGCATCACTATGGAGGACAGAACCTATATAAATAAATAAATTACTCAATAAATAAATAAATAAGTCATTAAATGTAGCAAAACTTATATTAAGATGTAGCCATTAATTAATTGATAAAATGTGACATAAATTGACATTTCTGTTTTAATGAAATGGGGTGCAAAGGGAAAATCATGCAGAAATAAATAAATGCATAAACATATAAATAAATACATATTTTTAAAAATAATTATTACACGGCTTTGTTGAATACTCTGTCAGACCATTTTTGTGTCAAATAATTGATTTCTTAAGTAAGTAGCCGTGTAATAAACGGGATAATGTACAGCTAGCGGGTCATTGTTGTGAAATAAACTGGGTTTATTTCACAACAATGACCCGCTAGCTTTACATTATCCCTTACATATAAAATAAATACAAAATAAATACAAAAATATAAATAAATAAAAAAATAGATGTAAAAAAATAAATACATTTAAAAGTAATAAAAATAAATACAGAAATAAATAAAAGGGAAAATTAAACAAAAGAGTAAATAGATAAGGGCATATATAATTTATGTCACAGTTTATCGATTAATTAATGGCTACATTTATTTTTAATATTAGGAGGCTTTGACTTTGGACTCTCAGTGATATAGAGGTGTGGCTGTCGCAGGGTAAAGAGGCTATCATAGCAAACAGGAAAGTTGCCCTACCTGAAAGCCTTTCCAGCTTTCATCACCTGTATCGCTGGTGTATTCAGGTGTGCACTGCGTAGTCATTTCAAAAATGTCCATGAAAACAAAGAACACTATAAATGTCCAGAGGGGACTTTTAGGCCCTAAGTTTACTTCCAGGGGCTCCTCAGTTCCTGGCATTATTTGGTTGAAATGGCCCTATACCTCACAGGAACAATAAGATGCATCAGAAAACATCAATAAGATGCAATAAGTAACATGAGCTCTGTTTTGCTAAATGCCTCAGCTTGCACATCCATGTTTCAACAATGAGTCATCAGTAAACGAAAGCCTCTGTCGTCCACCTGCTTTGCTTTCTGAAGACTTACCACATCCTACTTTGGCATCAGGGTCTTGTTTGAGGTGTGCATCCAACACGGCATCACTGATTTGGTCACAAATCTTATCTGTGGAATAGACATGAATAAACACACAAGTATTTTTCAGAATTCCTGTCAACCCCAATGGAAACATGGCAATGCTTCAGTTTGGTTTATTGGTAAATATGCACACGTTGTTGAAGACTTATGTGTTGTTATACTAAATACATTTGGCAAATAGATTATCCACCAGTTTCACTCCACTAAAAATAAAAACATTTAGGATTAGCTTACACTCCAGGCTAATGAGGTTTTATATTGGTACAAGGAGAGATTAAAATGATCATTAATTAAAATAAACTCTGCTTGTTTTACTGGATGTATGAGAATAAATTATTTCGGTGCAAGACGGATGACAACACATTGGCGTTAGGTTCATTCCACTCCAGCAGCAATGGCATATTTATCCGGGTCAGATGCGTAGCGCTTACTAAACAGAACAGTGTTTTAAAACTTGCACCTGTTTCATGATGCAGCTATTTATCAGAATTAGTTTTACAATAGTCTAAATACAGCTGCCACCAAGAAAGTGTTGGTGTTAACAATTCAGCAAATGCAAATTAAACACAAAACAAATTCCAAAAATGAGAATTAATGATTTCTTGATGAGATTATTTACAATACAGTCACTGGCGATCCCTTCGTTAGGGTTTAATATCAAATGTACTTTTGGAGAGTGATGATCTCCACCTCACTGAATATTTGGGATAACTTCTGACTTTTTCTTCTTAGTTCAAGAGCTCACAGTGAATGATCAAGTTTGGGTTTTAAGTTTACTTTCCCCTCCTTCATCCCTCAAGGCTTGGAGGCTCTCCCTCTCTGAAATGTACTGGAATTCAGAACCGGTGTGACAGCATTTCAAGGCAATGACTGAAGCTGACTGGATGTGTTTTGAATATTTAGTCTGCCCTCTGTAAACGCAGTGAAAGGACACTTCGAAGCACATCATAGAGATCTCTGTAGGTGCTTCTATTGCCCTGCAACCATAAAGTGTGTATATGTGACTATGTTACACCCACAGTAGAGCAGCAGCCCCTGCAGTACCTATATTTAGGACTACTGGTAAGCCTATTATCTGTTGCAATGGAGCTGCCCCCACTGCCCCAATGTAAGACTGAAAACTGCAGCGTATGATGAGAAGTTCTGCAATTAAAATGTATGTTACAGATGTACAGTTGTTGGCAGTTTTAGGTACACATAGCTAGAACTAACGCAGTCTCATACAACAGCAGCCCTACAATAAATCCTACCTTCATGAAGGTTATACTGTGCAATTTTTATTGAAACCATTTTATAGAGGTGTTTATGGACGTTTTGGAGGCTGAAAGGTGTTATAACATTTAGTCTACCCTCACTGACATAACAGCACAGCACCAAAATGACTATAAAGCTAAATCAACTCTCCAAAAACAACTTCAACAAAGACTTTTTCAGTCCCAATAGCGATACCAGGGCTTTGATTATCGACCGATACAGAATACCGAACCGATACCAGTGTTTAATTAATAAGCTGTATGCCTCACTGTGTGGAAGTGATCATTCATTTATGTGTAAAGAAACATTAGGCTTGACTCAAACATTGCTTTCTTAACTTTGTAAAACAAACATATAACTTAACTGAATTGTTATTTATTATTAAAATAATAAATCGTACACCAGCAACTTGGTAAAAATCTTCAAAATTAACAGGAATTGCAATTCAAGTGTAACCCTTTTTAAAGCAGCAACATATTGGTCAAAACTTAAAGAGGAATTAAAATTACAGTATATAGGATATTAACATAAAATTGAATTTGATAGATCGGCCCCCATTGTCACCGATATCCGATCCAGCTATTTGAGTCTGTATCGGCCCGATATCTGATCTGGTATCGGTGCATCCCTATGTAGGATTTAAAGGGACTGTTTGTAACTTCTTACACGTATAAATCACCCGGGTCGGTGTCCAATGCATGTTCGCTCACGTGTGGCTACGCTGTTCAGGCAAGACTCCAGCACAAACTACACGGAAGCACCAAAACCGCAAAGTTATATCTAGTGAAGCCCGTCTTGCAAAACAGTGTTGGCCGCGGTCTGAGTACGCGGGGGAGACCGTAGCCTTGGTCTCCAGGACCGGAGTCTCTGCTGTACTCTGCTCCTCTGCCTGCCTGCTTGCCTTCACTCCGCTCGCTCCACCTCACGTGCATGAGCGCAAACTACACACTGCAGAAGACTTCGTAGCTCTGAGAATATCTAGTGAATGTACAGTGGACATTTGTGCAGAAATAACTGCTGCAGCTCCTCCAGACCAACAGAGGTTTTCTGTGTCTTGAAGTGACAGGGCTCCGCAGCGAGAAATGTCATCATCTCCGACCGGGTGCCGGTGTCTCCCTCCTTCCGCGGTTAGGTTGTTGAAGCAGTAAAAGCCAACACTAGGATCAGCATTGATTCATGGAGAGACCTTCGTCTGGTCAGCTAACATTACTGCCAAGCAGGTGAAACCATAGAGTGATATTGTGGTTTTAGCTGACGTGTGTTGCCTCACTGTTTTGAGCGATGCTCGTTCATGTCTATGTAGACCGAGCAAGCGTGAGCCCGACGCTGACTTTCGTTGACTTAACGGGCGCAGGTGTCGCTGTTAACAAGCATTTCTGATTCTTACAAACAGTCCCTTTTATGAAGGGTTGTTGTATTAGAGACTGCATTCAGTTTTAGCAAGGTGTAGCAAATGAACTGGCAAATGAGTTTATATTACAAAAGATTGGTATTTTCTATGTCAAAGTGCAGTTTTTAAAAACAAAACTTTAACTCTGGAATTAGGAAATCAAGAAAACTGATGGCTTATTACTCATTTATGAACAGACTTTAAAGCATATGGTTTGAATTTTTGACAGCAACCACTGGCATTAAAGCAATACATCATATATTTGTAGTCTGTGGGTTTCTGCCAAAGTAACATGTTTCTCCTTGACCACACAATAACAAACCTGCAGCCACAGAGCACATGTCACACATCTAGTGAGGTGACACACTGCAAAGATGCAACACCGTGTGGTAGCTATAGCTATCCTGTCTGACTTAAAATAGATGGATAGATAGTAACTTTATTAATCCCGAGGGATTAATAAAGTTCACAGATCACAGTTCCATAGTGCAAAAACATGTTAGTAAAAAGGCAGTAAAAAAAAGTTAAAAGTGCAAAGTACAAAGTACAAACAAATATACCAGATATAAAAATACAAGGAGATGAAAAAGAAAACTGTTAAAACTGAATATAGTGCAGAGTAACAGCTGTGATACAGGACTATAAGATTAGCATTATAAACAAAATATACAAGAAGCTTATGTGGTTCTGTCTTAATTACATGTAGCTAGGCCACTTTTACAGATCACTTCTTTAGCTAAGTGTTGACAGAGACACAGAGAGGATGGACAGACAGGTATAGTAGTGGACAGAGAGGATGGACAGACAGGTATAGTAGTGGACAGAGAGGTATAGTAGTGGACAGAGAGGATGGACAGACAGGTATAGTATTGGACAGAGAGGATGGACAGACAGGTATAGTAGTGGACAGAGAGGATGGACAGACAGGTATAGTAGTGGACAGAGTGGATGGACAGACAGGTATAGTAGTGGACAGAGTGGATGGACAGACAGGTATAGTAGTGGACAGAGAGGACAGACAGGTATATAGTGGACAGAGAGGATGGATAGACAGGTATAGTAGTGGACAGAGAGGATGGACAGACAGGTATAGTAGTGGACAGAGAGGATGGACAGACAGGTATAGTAGTGGACAGAGAGGACAGACAGGTATAGTAGTGGACAGAGAGGACAGACAGGTATAGTAGTGGACAGAGAGGACAGACAGGTATAGTAGTGGACAGAGAGGATGGACAGACAGGTATAGTAGTGGACAGAGAGGTTGGAAAGACAGGTATAATAGTGGACAGAGAGGACAGACAGGTCTAGTAGTGAGAAGACAGGTA
Organism: Sebastes umbrosus; assembly: GCF_015220745.1. Taxonomy (NCBI): domain Eukaryota; kingdom Metazoa; phylum Chordata; class Actinopteri; order Perciformes; family Sebastidae; genus Sebastes; species Sebastes umbrosus. The sequence goes on from NC_051287.1 coordinate 20,083,349, forward strand.
TAATAGTGGAAAGAGAGGATGGGCAGACAGGTATAGCAGTGGACAGAGGTATAGTAGTGGACAGAGTGGATGGACAGGCAGGTATAGTAGTGGACAGAGAGGATGGACAGACAGGTATAGTAGTGGACAGAGTGGATGCACAGACAGGTATAGTAGTGGACAGAGAGGACAGACAGGTATAGTAGCGGACAGAGAGGACAGACAGGTATATAGTGGACAGAGTGGACAGAGAGGATGGATAGACAGGTATAGTAGTGGACAGAGAGGATGGACAGACAGGTATAGTAGTGGACAGAGAGGACAGACAGGTATAGTAGTGGACAGACAGGTATAGTAGTGGACAGAGAGGCTGGACAGACAGGTATAGTAGTGGACAGAGAGGATGGACAGACAGGTATAGTAGTGGACAGAGAGGATGGACAGACAGGTATAGTAGTGGACAGACAGGTATAGTAGTGGACGGAGAGGACAGACAGGTATAGTAGCGGACAGAGAGGACAGACAGGTATATAGTGGACAGAGTGGACAGAGAGGATGGATAGACAGGTATAGTAGTGGACAGAGAGGATGGACAGACAGGTATAGTAGTGGACAGAGAGGACAGACAGGTATAGTAGTGGACAGACAGGTATAGTAGTGGACAGAGAGGCTGGACAGACAGGTATAGTAGTGGACAGAGAGGATGGACAGACAGGTATAGTAGTGGACAGAGAGGATGGACAGACAGGTATAGTAGTGGACAGACAGGTATAGTAGTGGACGGAGAGGACAGACAGGTATAGTAGTGGACAGAGAGGACAGACAGGTATAGTAGTGGACAGAGAGGACAGACAGGTATAATAGCGGACAGAGAGGACAGACAGGTATAGTAGCGGACAGAGAGGACAGACAGGTATAGTAGCGGACAGAGAGGACAGACAGGTGTAGTAGTGGACAGAGTGGATGGACAGACAGGTATAGTAGTGGACAGAGAGGACAGACAGATATAGTAGCGGACAGAGAGGACAGACAGGTATAGTAGTGGACAGAGAGGACAGACAGGTATAGTAGTGGACAGAGAGGACAGACAGGTATAGTAGTGGACAGAGTGGATGGACAGACAGGTATAGTAGCGGACAGAGAGGACAGACAGGTATAGTAGTGGACAGAGAGGACAGACAGGTATAGTAGTGGACAGAGAGGACAGACAGGTATAGTAGTGGACAGAGAGGACGGACAGGTATAGTAGTGGACAGAGAGGACGGACAGGTATAGTAGTGGACAGAGAGGACGGACAGGTATAGTAGTGGACAGAGAGGATGGACAGACAGGTATAGTAGTGGACAGAGAGGATGGACAGACAGGTATAGTAGTGGACAGAGAGGATGGACAGACAGGTATAGTAGTGGACAGAGAGGATGGACAGACAGGTATAGTAGTGGACAGAGAGGATGGACAGACAGGTATAGTAGTGGACAGAGAGGACAGACAGGTATAGTAATGGACAGAGAGGACAGACAGGTATAGTAGTGGACAGAGAGGACAGACAGGTATAGTAGTGGACAGAGAGGACGGACAGGTATAGTAGTGGACAGAGAGGACAGACAGGTATAGTAGTGGACAGAGAGGACGGACAGGTATAGTAGTGGACAGAGAGGACGGACAGGTATAGTAGTGGACAGAGAGGACGGACAGGTATAGTAGTGGACAGAGAGGACAGACAGGTATAGTAGTGGACAGAGAGGACAGACAGGTATAGTAATGGACAGAGAGGACGGACAGGTATAGTAGTGGACAGAGAGGACGGACAGGTATAGTAGTGGACAGAGAGGACGGACAGGTATAGTAGTGGACAGAGAGGACGGACAGGTATAGTAGTGGACAGAGAGGACGGACAGGTATAGTAGTGGACAGAGAGGACGGACAGGTATAGTAGTGGACAGAGAGGACAGACAGGTATAGTAGTGGACAGAGAGGACGGACAGGTATAGTAGTGGACAGAGAGGACGGACAGGTATAGTAGTGGACAGAGAGGACGGACAGGTATAGTAGTGGACAGAGAGGACGGACAGGTATAGTAGTGGACAGAGAGGAAGGACAGGTATAGTAGTGGACAGAGAGGACGGACAGGTATAGTAGTGGACAGAGAGGACGGACAGGTATAGTAGTGGACAGAGAGGACGGACAGGTATAGTAGTGGACAGAGAGGACGGACAGGTATAGTAGTGGACAGAGAGGACGGACAGGTATAGTAGTGGACAGAGAGGACGGACAGGTATAGTAGTGGACAGAGAGGACAGACAGGTATAGTAGTGGACAGAGAGGACGGACAGGTATAGTAGTGGACAGAGAGGACGGACAGGTATAGTAGTGGACAGAGAGGACGGACAGGTATAGTAGTGGACAGAGAGGACGGACAGGTATAGTAGTGGACAGAGAGGACGGACAGGTATAGTAGTGGACAGAGAGGACGGACAGGTATAGTAGTGGACAGAGAGGACGGACAGGTATAGTAGTGGACAGAGAGGACGGACAGGTATAGTAGTGGACAGAGAGGACGGGACAGGTATAGTAGTGGACAGAGAGGACGGACAGGTATAGTAGTGGACAGAGAGGACGGACAGGTATAGTAGTGGACAGAGAGGACGGACAGGTATAGTAGTGGACAGAGAGGACGGACAGGTATAGTAGTGGACAGAGAGGACAGGACAGGTATAGTAGTGGACAGAGAGGACAGACAGGTATAGTAGTGGACAGAGAGGACGGACAGGTATAGTAGTGGACAGAGAGGACGGACAGGTATAGTAGTGGACAGAGAGGACGGACAGGTATAGTAGTGGACAGAGAGGACGGACAGGTATAGTAGTGGACAGAGAGGACGGACAGGTATAGTAGTGGACAGAGAGGACAGACAGGTATAGTAGTGGACAGAGAGGACGGACAGGTATAGTAGTGGACAGAGAGGACGGACAGGTATAGTAGTGGACAGAGAGGACGGACAGGTATAGTAGTGGACAGAGAGGACGGACAGGTATAGTAGTGGACAGAGAGGACGGACAGGTATAGTAGTGGACAGAGAGGACGGACAGGTATAGTAGTGGACAGAGAGGACGGACAGGTATAGTAGTGGACAGAGAGGACGGACAGGTATAGTAGTGGACAGAGAGGACGGACAGGTATAGTAGTGGACAGAGAGGACGGACAGGTATAGTAGTGGACAGAGAGGACGGACAGGTATAGTAGTGGACAGAGAGGACGGACAGGTATAGTAGTGGACAGAGAGGACGGACAGGTATAGTAGTGGACAGAGAGGACAGACAGGTATAGTAGTGGACAGAGAGGACAGACAGGTATAGTAGTGGACAGAGAGGACAGACAGGTATAGTAGTGGACAGAGAGGACGGACAGGTATAGTAGTGGACAGAGAGGACAGACAGGTATAGTAGTGGACAGCTGACACACAACAACACGCTGAGCTAACAGCAACATGACCTTGTTTGAGAGGCTATCAGGCTGATTATTATGCTAAAAGGAGGTAAACTACATGACAAACAGGCTGTTAGAGGTTATGAACTCACCGGGGTGTCCCTCTCCGACTGACTCAGAAGTGAAGAGGAAGCAGTCTTCATCAATGAGCGAGTTGTTATGGAAACCGTTCTGATGGCCGTTCATTTTAGCCAATAAACACACTGTTAGCTCACAAGCTAGCCTGGTTAGATAGCACAGGTTAGAGTGTGTTTTACCTGTGTCTCCTGGTGACACACACAAAGCGAGCACGCTGCTTCAAGTTGTGTCTCACAGGGTGAAGAAGTGCAGTAGGGGGGTTAGGACAGCTGTATTTATGAGACTGAACAACTTCTTCAGACCCCTCGAGTCGTTTCTCTGCAGCCAATGTTGCTGCTGAGCACAGAGCACGTGGTGCAGAGGGCCGTGCTCTGATTAAGAAGGTTAGAAAGTCCCATGGAGGATTAATAACTCCTCCAGGCGACCACCTTCAGCTTCAACGGCTGCACTGTTAAGAATTTCCCAGTAAAATAACAGTAAAGAACTGGCAGCAGGGTTGCCTTTATGTTACTGTAAAATTAACATTATTATACTGTCGCTGAAATTTACAGCTTTGTACTGTTAATGAAAAATACAGTTTGAACTGGTTGTTTTTTATTAATTTCACAGTATTTTACAGTTAATTTACTGTTTAAAGATACATTATATAGCTGTTTTTCCACCTTTCTTTTACATTATCTTACTGATTTGTTTTAATGCACTATTTAGGTTGTATTTTTTACATTCATTATAATAAACATTATTTTTTGCGTAGATGAATAGACTTAGCAGGTTACAGACATAGGAATAGTCACACTAAATACAATTAAAGGCACTATAATAGACTTGTTGACACTTTTCCCAAAAATGTCTGTCTATAGCTGGCTACAAGCACAGTATAACAACATGTGTGTGAAGAACAGAGCTAATTCACTGATTTTACAATCATGTACAATGTACAAGCCTCACATGTGCAGATCAGGTCCCAGAATTAAAAAAATACTGCATGAAACTGTTACTGATGATACTTTAGACAGTTGATCAGCAGTAAAGTGCTGTTTTTTAAGAATGCATTATAGTTCAGTTAAAAAACGGCCTATGAGCGAAATTTAACAGGTTTTCTTTTGTATTAACAGTAAAGCGCTGTTTTTCAGCAATAACAGGTTACTACTGTTGAAATCCTGCTGCAAATTAAATGCAATAGTTTACAGTGTACATACATGCCGTGTTTACTTTGGAATTGATTCCTCAGCATTTCTTTGGCTTGGGGCCCTTAAAATGAAGCAATATACCTACCTCATGTTTATAAAGCAACCTGTCACATTCATCACTCGGCACCATTGCACTATTGTGTTTACAAATGTCATTGTTGTTTTCTTATATATCCTTACAAAAAGTAGTATACTTCAAGTTTATTTTATGAAGCATACTTTAGTAAAGTTCAATTATATTTCCCCCCCAAGTATACTTTATTATATATATATTATTATATACTGTACTGTGTACTACTTCAATACTTACTCTAGGGAGGGGGGGGGACAAAGGAGGACGGTCTGCAGGACATATAATAATGCACTATATTCACTTTTAACATTCTCTTCGGCACTATATTCACTTTTTTAATAGTCGTGTACCACAGCTGTTACCCTGCACTATATTCAGTTTTAACAGTTTTCTTCATCTCCTTGTATTTTTATATCTGGTATTTTTTTTGTACTTTGTACTACTAACTTTTTTACTGCCTTTTTACTAACATATTTTTTGCACTATGGAACAGTGATACTGGAAACTTGAATTTCCCTCGGGATCAATACTGTTACTATCTATCTATCTATCTATCTATCTATCTATCTATCTATCTATCGATAAAGCAACCTTTCACATTCATCACTCTGCACCACTGCACTGTTGTGTTTACAAATGTCATTGTTGTTTTCTTATATATATCCTTACAAAAAGTGGTATACCTCAAGTTTATTTTACGAAGCATACTTTAGTAAAGTTCAAGTACATTTCCCACCCAAGTATACTTTATTATAATATATATTATTATATACTGTACTGTGTACTACTTCAATACTTCTTGGGGCTAAATTGGCACACCTTTTCGTTTATAAAAGTATACTTTTAAGCATACTGGAGGTGGTGGCAGAGGGGAGGATGAGGAGGAAGCTGGACGCTATCCTGGACAACCCCGCCCACCCCCTCTATGATGAGCAAGTCAAGATGAGGAGCACCTCCAGCCACATACTGATCCCCCCTCGGCACAACACAAAGCGCCTGGGTCAGTCTTTCATGCTGGTATCAGGCTGCCATCAGGCTCCACAACCAAGGCTGACTCCCATATGAGAACTATGAGGACTTTAAAAACTTTAAACATGCACTATCTGCAACCATCTTGGACTGTAACCACTGGCGCACTTAACACATGCTTTACACTATACATCCTATATACCACTTTATAGACGGCACATATTTACATATTACATTTATTTATTGTACATACTACATTTATTTATTGACGGACTGTACACACTATGTTCACCCATTCACTCTGTATCTTTTATATCTCTAGTATTGTTTTTATCATTTTTATATACCTTTACCTCTCCTGTGTTTCACTCTGTTTGCTGTTGTTTGCTGATGTTGCTGCTTTGACACCTCCATTTCCCTCCGGGGATTAATAAAGGTTAATTTTATCTTATCTTATCTTATCTTATCTTATACTTTAAGTGTAAGAATAGTAAACTTTGAGTACACTACTAGTTTACATCTCAGTTTTATTTTGTAGTAAACTATGCGATAGGTATACAGATAGAAAAAAAAGTTTATCTCGCATGCATCTATGGTGAACAGAGAATCCAAAAATGTAGAAAATTCTTGATGAATTGAAGTAAATTCATATCAAAACATCCATTTATAATTCTCAAACACTTTAATAGGCTACTCTATCAAATAGTAAGCACAACTACAAGCCAAGTATACCTTTCTGTAGACCTATAAGGCAAGAATACTTAATTATAAGTTTCTTAACTATATATTGAAAAAAAAGATTAAGTACAAGTATAAGTCAAATATACTTAAGGATCATTTTGTTAAGTATAGGATATTTATAGTGTCCTTAAACACTGGAGGAAAAAAGTGTTTTGCACGACTTATTCTTTAGAGGCTTGAAGAGGTGAAAGTATTGCCAGTATTTGAGGAGTTGTTAGTAGGAGCTTGAAGGCAAGGCAAGGCAGCTTTAATAACAGCCTATGGCACATCTCAAACACAGACAAGTGCAAGATCTTTGCCTAGGCGAAGTAGGATGACATCCAAAACTGTTAGAAATAAAAAGCAGAATAAAATTAGATTTAAAAAAATAGATACAATTAAATAAAATAGGCTACAAATACAATTGACCAGATTTAAAGTTACAATGAAGCATATAGTATTTCACTTATTGAAGAATTTCAGAGGCCGGCAAACATTAAAGTATCAGTATTTATTTGAGGGATTGCTAAAGAGGTGAACGTATCACGTTTTGCTTATTTTAAGGATTTTTATAGTCCTGAAGAGGTGAACGTATCCAGTATTTCACAAGAAAAAAAGCAGAAATTGAGAAAAGATAAATCATTTTCTGTAAATGTTTTTACGTTCCCCAGCAGATTTACCTTTGGTCCTAACCCCCCAGGTTGTGAGAGCCACTGATTTACTTGAGCTAATTTGAAAACCTTATTTGAATATCATCTCCTCCACTACCAAACATTATAGGAAAAAAGCCCTTAGTGGCAGTTGTTTGATGGGATTTGTAATGATGACTGAGGGCTGACTCCTTAACTTTCTGAAGACAGTTACATGGGACTTTGCAGTTGGGATCAGATGCCTTCATTTTGGCTGCCCATCAGATGGCCTTTATTACTCATTGGATGATTCCTCTCTGTGTGTGCAGCTAGTGCCTATAGTCAGTCAGGGTACAATGGAGAAAGACATGTATAGTTATTTTACCAAAAGAAAGGACTCCAGGCTGATGTGTTTTCTTTTGTTAAAGTGTCTGATGACAATGTAGTAAGTAGACCTATAAGCCAAATATACTTAGACCTTTCTGTATACCTGTCAATATAAGTCAAGTATACTTAGACTTTTAAGTATACTTGTCAGTATAAGCCAAGTATACTTTTGTTAAGTATATCTCTGATATGCATAAAAAGTTAACTGAAAGTATACTCTCTTATTTTAAGTTCTCCACAAAGTAAGCATCTGGTTAGCAGAAAATAAGTTGTCTCTCCATCTTGGTAAAACAGAGTCAATACTCTCTGGGTTAAAGCAAAACTAAAGAAGTCTCCCGGGTTCAGAGTGGTAGTAGATGACCTTGAAGTTAGAGCCAAGGAATCAGTTATATACTTAGGGTGTATATTAGACAATAAACTATATAGAGAGAGTATGGCGGTAAAAGTCAAATGTGAATAAAAAAAAATCAAATTTCTTGCAAGAATATCCACTTTAAAGGACCAGTGTGTACGATTTATTTAGTGGCATCTAGCGGTGATGTTGCAGATTGCAATCAACTGAATATCCCTCCGCTCACTCCTCGAACTACGGTGGCCTTCAGGTAACATAAAAATGTAAAAGGCTCTCTCTAGAGCCAGTGTTTGGTTTGCCCATTCTGGGCTACTGTAGAAACATGGCGGACTCTGTAAAGAGGACACGCTCACTATGTAGATATGAAGGGCTCATTCTAAGATAACGAAAAAACAACACTTCTTAGTTTCAGGTGATTATACACTAATGAAAATATTATGAATATTATATTCCATTTCTTCTGAAAGATCCCCTGAAATCCTTCACACTGGCCCTTTAATTGATAGATATGCTCTTGAAATATTGACAGGGGAACTTGTACAATGCCATTTTGACTATGCCTGCACTTCATGGTATACTAGCGTCCCTAAGATCCTGAGAATGAAGTTACAGACCTCTCAAAACTAGTTCCTCAAGTGGCTCAGAGTGGAGGAGACAGTATCATATATTAAAATGTGTGTCAATAATGTGGTATACCCAAATATTTATGTATGTATTTTTCTAGGGTTAGTGATGTCCAGTTATCCTGCTGGAGGGAGCGTTACTGATGTTTTGCCACGCTTCTGTAGAAACCTCAAGATCTTCTTTGTCTTCTTTTCATACTAATTGTACGGATATTCCACGAGATTGACATATTGTTTTGTTGTTTCTGTTTGAAATTGTCAGATTAATTCGTGGCATTTGGTCTGTGTGAAAACACCATCAGGAAATCAATGATTTCATGCTGAACAAGCTGTTTCCTATCTGCAGCTGTCTTGCATTAACCTTATAGACTCACTTTGTGTCATTATACAACTCCCATGTACACACAAATATATACTTCCTCTAACAGTGTGAATGAGTGTTTGTCCAGTAAAGCGGATTTTGTCAGTTTTGTTTGTTCTTGTTTTATTTGCCCACTTGTATCTGTTCCTTGAAGCAAAACAAACACATTAGCCTAAACACTCTCTCCAAAATGTTGGTTTCATACATGTATTTTAACACATATCCCCCACCCCACCCCCACACACACACAAACACACTCTGATGTGAACTATGATACCATCAATACTTCTGGTCCAGGGTCCTTATTTTGATATGAGACTGTATACATGGATCCATATTGCTGTCAGTAATAACTGGTCACATCCATCACAGGTTTACTCTGACTTTGGTTTCACATTCAATATGTTTGTTAAAGGTATAATATGCAAGAATTAACTAAAAATCAATGTATAGACTGATACAAAAATAATCCCTCTCAATCATCACTTATGTCCCACTAGAAGTGAGTGATGGTGTCTGTTTCTGCAGAGACCCTGCAGCCCTCTGCCTGTATTTTCTCCTTTCTTCCTATACGGCTTTACTTAGGACGCTTTTGGGCATCTGCAAACATCCTTTGGGACCCACGTGGGGGTGTAACCTCCAGTCAATCACCCGTTCAGGCAGTCAAATGCCGCCGCTGTGTTGGCTTCTGACACCGAGGCACAAGTCTCCACATACAAAGCGGCCATATTTCACAATTGAGAACAGGTTGTGTAAGCCTTGGGGCACACATACAACGTCAGGAGCGTGTGGCGCTGCGCGGCGCTGCATGTCTGCTGCTGCTGTCAGCCCTTTCCTTATAGAGTTTGCCTTTTAATGGCCATTTAACGTCATGATAAATGAGATTTATATTTATTTTAGATAGAGAAAGGTTAAGAAACGTGTGATAATTTGTAAATAATAGTAATAATCCACAATTAAAACACTGTACTATATTCATTCATGGAGCTCTCCAAGTCACTGCATGTTCTAGAACACTGTCCGGCACATATTTCAGAATAAAAGCCTCGTGTTAACAGATGAAGGAATTCTGTCCACAGAAAAAAACGCTTTAGGGCTTTTATTTTTAAATGAAAGCAGGAAGTGTTGATTTAAACCCCATACTTTATCAATTCATGGAGCTCTCCAAGTCACTTCGAGTTCCCCAGCATTGACTGCTCATATTTCAGAATAAAAGAATGAAGGAATTCTGTCCATAGAAAAAATGCTTGAGGGCTTTTATTTTGAAATGAAAGCAGGAAAAGTTGATTTAAAAATAAGTCTTTACTTTTTATCATCTCCGTAATATATTCTACAGATAGACCTCGAAACTGTAGTAAAGTCTTGCTGGTATGAAGTCAATATACAGTCAATAGATCACTTTCACTGTCTGTGACATATTCTACAGATGTCTAGACATTGAAACTGTAGTAATGTAGCTGATATGATGTCCATATACTGTCAATAGATCACCTTCACTGTCTGTTGCTGCTGTGAGACGCGCAGCTCGCGTCAAATATAGGCCAGACCTCTGACCGGCAGTGTGGCTGCTCTAACCTGTTAGCATGGACGCCGAAATAAAAAACAACACGCCACGCAGCTGCCAAGCGCTCCTGACGTTGTATGTGTGTCCACGCTGTTATGTGCATGTGTTCCAGTGATCCCCCGGTTCCTTTCTGTGCTGTGAGTGCAGCTTTGATCGGTGTGTCTGTAGGTTGACGAGAGCAGCGCTGAGCCACAGCCAGCAGACAGGAAGCCTGCATTCATTCAAAATCCGGCAACTCTGCACCTTCCCGCAGAGTTGTGCAGAGTTAGTTGTTTATTTTAGAACGTAACCGCCGGGAAACAATCAGAAAATAAAGTTTAATTTCTCTGATTCGCTGCTTTGTTCTCACTAACGCCGCTCTCTCTCTTTAGTCACTCTATAGCTCGCTCGACCATCGCTGCTCTCTCTCGCCCTCTCGGTTCGTTGAGCTGTGTTTGAATGCGGCGTGTTTACAAACAGGAACTAACAATGGTTACATATTATACCTTTAACTTATGATATAGCTTATGAGTCTATAAAAGCACTTGTCGTCGGGAGTCTGGACACATCTTTGACCCCGAGATACACACAGTGTATGAGATGATTCAGAGAACTGCAGGGCTACAATGTGGAATGTTTGCAAACTACATTAAGAGTCATTAAATGTGCTGTTTCTACGAGCACAGTGACTGTGGGAACAGATCAGATGCTGAATGCATGGATATTGCCGTCATTCTCCTTGTACAGCACCTCCTTTTTAGCTATTATATTCTAGTGTCTGTTTCCCCTGTCTTCCCTATCTGTTTGAACCCCGTGGGGCTAACCTGAGCTGGTCTGTGTTCACCTAAGATGGCAGCGATCAGGGCCTCCGGCGCAGTCACCCCACCGCCTGGAGACACAGGGCTGCGGGGACTGAGCGGGCTGAGGGTGGGGGACGCCACAATGTCGGGAGAGACCAGTCGCTCCTTCTTAGCAGCAGAGCAGGGCGAGCGGCTCCGAGCCTGACCTTCTTTGGAGCGAGGACAGAGGCTGAGGCCCTGCAGGGAGGGGAGGGGGTTGGAGGAAAGGGCAGGGACAGCGGGGCTGCGGCTACGACGGTGGCGGTGGTGGTGGTGCTTGCCATTTTTAGGGCTCGGGCTGCGGGAGTTTGGAGCCAGCAGAACCAGAGTGCTGTCGTCTTCTGAGCTGACGTCTGAGCTGTCGGAGCGTTGCGCGGTGGGGCTGTGGACTGGTATCTTGATCTGTTTTGGATGGAGAATTCAAGAGAAGATAAGGGTATGAGCAAGGATGCTAAAAGGAAACTATATGAACAAAAGTATGTGGGCACACCTCTCCATATCCTTTACATACAATGTAGAAATACTCCACTACAAGTAAAAGGGCTGCATTCAAACTTTTACTTAAGTAAAAGTACAGAAGTATTAACAGCAAAATCTACTTAAAATACTTTTGAGCTCAAACTCAAAAGCATAAGTACTAATTGTGCAACAGATGTCAGTGTAATGTTTATGAGAACTTTTTGAGAAACATTTTAATGTTTTAGCTGGTTAAGGAGGAGCTAATTTTAACTACATATATATACTGTTGATAGGTTAACCTATAGCAATGCATCATATTGTATACACTGGTCTTATGTTTTGTATATACAATGCAGATAAATGCAGTAAAAAGTACAATTTCCCTCTGAAATGTAGTGGATTATAAGTATAAAGTAGCATAAAATGGAAATTATCGTATAGGAAGGGCTGCAACTGATGATAATTTTCATCAGGCGCCCCATGTAACAAGGCTGAGTCCTTACTGCAGCAGCCTGGGATTCAAATCCAATCCGTTTCCCTTTGCTGCATGTCATCTCCTCTCTCTCTGGCTCTATCCATTAAAGGCAATAAAAGCCCACAAAACAATCTTTAAAAAAATAAGTACGTTTGTTACGTATGTGGCTTTAGTTAAGTACGCAAGTTATGCAATAAAAGCAAGTTTAACTAGAGACCATGGTGCGTTCCAAATCGCATACTTTTTCTTTTTACTTTTAGTACATACTGCAGCTGCCATTACAAAGTACGTACTGTTGCATGCAGTATGCATACAATTGGGACGTACTACTTCGTCATAACATTGCGCCTTAAACTTTGACCCTCTTGCTCATATATCCGCGACGCAGAGGATTGTGGGTAGCCAGAAAAGCATGCTGGTTTGCATACTGCAAAATGAGACCGGATGTAGTAGGACATCCTGGTATTTTTGCCATACATCATTTGATATACCATGTATTGGGACATACTAAACCCTTTTGTGGCCTACTAAATAGTATGGTAGAATGGGTATTGGATTGCACAGCTTCTTGTGATGGGATCATACCAGCCACAACGCCAAATTGGACCTGAGGCGTAAAGTGGGGGGGAAATGGCCCCTTCCCCACCTCCTACCCACACCCATGTTCGAACTCGGCCTTCATTTTGATCTCAATTACATCTATAAAGTTTCGTGACTGCATCTTACACGGTTGCGACGTTAGCGCGGTGACAAAATCTGTCCAAAGACAGATATATATGGTAAACACTTTAACCCGACCTCCTTCCTACGCAAACTTTGTTGCTCTTTATACTACGTCACCTGACTTCCTTAGAGGTAGCCCTTTAAGGAAGTCCTGGCTCACAATTACGTGGGCTATATACAAATTATAGTGCATTACTTTTCGTAGGTACAAGTACAAACAGCTGTAATGCTTGGGTGTCCACATACTTATGAACATACATCTTTTGGATGATCAGATTATTTTTTCTATTTTTCAGTTCAGTGATTCAGAGTGTCCTGTTGTACTGCAGCTCAGCCTGGCTCAGTAGTCTATCTGTAAAACTTAGAACTAAACTTTATAGCCAAATCAAAATTTGTCCTCTGACTTTTGTTACCTGAATTGGCGTCGACAGTCCAACAATGCTGTTCATATTATTACTGTAGTAACCCAGGATGTATTCACAATCATCTCTCGGCAAATCCTCCTCTGAAAACGTCACCTGGTGAAGAAAAAGAACGGAGAGAAATGAACCCTGAATTCAGCTGTGGCACATACTGTAATAAATTTGTCAACTTAAAGTGTGTGACACACCTGTGTTGCATGCTCTCCCTTGGCCCATATGTATGCCTGGTAATCTTTGTGATGTCTGAATCCAACCTGTGCAGAAGTAACGAAATGGACACCTTTTCAAACACTGACACTGGGCATCAAATTGTAAGAATTTATCCAGAGCTTTTGAGCAATCAAGAGAATCACCTTGTATATTGCTACCCAGTCCCATGAGCTGCGCTGATAGGTCGATGCAACAGTGAATCTCGCTGTAGCATCTGAGACTTTACACCACTCTTTGTTTACCTGCAGCTCCACCAGGGGCATATCCACCTTGAATGGGAACTAGATAAAAAAGAGCTCAGTGCAGTTATATAAAACATAATCAAGCAATACAAAGAGAGATGTCATTAATACATTTGGCTACAGAGTATTTGAGCAAATATGATCTTACATGCAGCGAAAACACGGCAGAAACAGGTTTGTGGTCGCTGATGGTGTAGCCCATGTGACTTCGGTACACGTGCTGAGTCACTTTGGTCGCCCCACCCAACCACGAAGTCAGACCCCGCTGCAGTGCTGCATTGTGGGTAGGAACTGGGGAGCCGGTACGACGAGGGCGCCAGAGGATGCGATCCGTCCAGGCAGGTTTCCTCTTCTTTGCGCTGACAGAACAGAAGCAGAGAGGGACAGACTGTAAAAGTGGGCAGCAACAGTTTAACAGAAAAATAAAAGTGGAGATGGAGTTTGTGCTGGACAAACCTGGTGTCGTACGTGTGAGTGCCCACATCAAACTTATACGTGGGTGGGAATTTGAGAGGTCCCTCAATGAAGCCGTCAAGGATGGACTCAGTGATTTTAGCCATGTTGAGCTGTAGAGGACACACATGATGGAGAAGAAGCAGAGTGGATTTCATTCACCCTGACAGCAGGTGATGTTTGTTCACTTTGTGCGACAGCGCCCTCTGCTGGTTGTAGTTGGTGATCAAGAGACAAACAGGTGGTGTAAAGACTACGATAAAAATCCATCTGTCTAGGGGCGAATGTTTTTAAAAGGCCTCACCTGATCTCGCTCCCACAGAAGAGGCAGCTTATTGCTGTCGATGGCACATTTCACCACATGGATGTCATAGTCTTCAATACGGAAATTTAAATCTCCAAACCAAAAAACGACACTGGGGACAGAAAGGAATTTACATTTTAAAAAAGGGAAGGATGTTATTTTTTTTTTTACTTCTAAGAGGCAATTGTAAAGGCTCTATTGAATACCCTACTTTAATTCATGTTTATTGCTATACCAAGAAAGCTGTAACATTGTTGGTCAAATAAAATGTGACACATGAAAGATCTAATAGTGAGACTTTCAAGCTCTATCATGTAATATGGCCCCTAATATTTATTTATCATTGGTGAGCAGCTGCTGCAATTTATAGATTAGGTCAGGTTGAAAACTACAGAGGACAGAACCTGCCAAAATAAAAAAATAAATAAATAAATGAATGTTAAATATGCCATTAAATGTACTAAAAATAATATTACAAATAAATGTAGGTATTAATTGATAAAATGTGCCATAAATTGATATTTCTGTAATATTATATTTATTTAATTTGCTTCTATATTTATTTACCTTTGTATTAATTACCCTATCCATCTATCTATCTACTTTTCTATTTAATTTTCCCTTTTTTTGTGCTTTTAACAATCAAAACTTGAAAATTGCAACTGTCCACATGAGGTCATACAAAGTATTACATTTTAATATATTGTAATAAACAATCTGTCATATAATACATATTTACAGTTCACAGAAGAGTGTATTGCCTTACCAATTGTCTTACCAACAGAAAAAAAATTATAATTAAATAAAAATAAATATGTTTAAAATAAAAATTATAAAATAATATGAAATAAATATATAAATAACAAAAAATTAGAAAAGGGGGTGGATGCAGATCTGCAGATGGTCTGTCCGAATTATGTTTCTATAATCAAGTGTGACTAAAGAGTAAGTGGGAAACTCGTAATGAAGATGGTGGTATTCATATTTGTTAAAGGGACTATTTGTAACTTTGTACGCGCATAAATGTAGCGGGTCGTCACACATGCGCGCTCACATATGCGCGTTCGCGTGTGGCCGCTGCCTCTCCAACTCTGCCTGCCTGCCTTCGCTCAGAGAGCGCGCGCGTTCTCAGCTCGCTCCATCTCTAGACGTGAACGCGCGCTCACTCCTCACTGCAGAAGAGTTAGTTTAGCTCTGAGAATATCTAGTGAATGCACAGTGGACGTTTGTGCAGAAAAAAAATGCTGCAGCTCCTCCAGACCAACAGAGGTTTCCCGTGTCTTGTGAAGTGACGGAGCTCCTTAGCTAGTAACGTTACCCTCTCGTTACCGACCGGGTGCCGGTGTCTCCTCTGCTCTCTCCGGCTTCGGGAGGAGAGAGCAGGGAGACACGCTACAGAGCGCCGCTGCTTCAGCCTGAACTTAGGCAGGAAAAGCCAACACTAGGGTCAGATCTAAATCATGTTCATGGAGAGACCTTCGTCTGGTCAGCTAACATTACTGCCAAGCAGCTGAAATATAGAGTGATATTGTGGTTTTAGCTGACTTGTGTCGCCTCACTGTTTTGAGTGATGCTCGTTCAGGTATATTGAGAGCGAGCAAGCGCGAGCCCGACGCTGACTTTCGTTGATTTCACGGCCACAGGTGTCGCTGTTAAGAAGCATTTCTGAAAGTTACAAATAGTCCCTTTAATGTTTCAGTTTCTGGTCTGGCTAAATTAATTTATAAAAAGGCAACCATATTTTGTAGAACTTACCCTCCTGTCTTTTTAATGAGAATTTTATTTTCACAAAATCTCAACTTTCCCTTTTATATATTTACTTTTTTATTGATTACATGTATTTATTTTAAATTAATTGTTCTATGTATTTATTCATTATTAAATTGTATGTGTTATATAAGTATTTATATATATTTATGTATTTATTTATCAATGATTTTAATAACATATTCGGTACATTTAATTGCATATTTATTTATTGAGTTATTTATTTTATTTTTCATTCTATTCAGTCATTTTATTTGGGCACGTTCCGTTCTCCATAGAAAAACATTTTGGTGCAAATAACAAAATAAACGGAATATTTTATGAATGCATGTGTGCATTTTTATGGGTGGGCAATCTTCGGCTAAATTAATTAAACTCATATATAAAAACATGATGTCACCCACTCGTGGTCCAGTACACCAGTGGCAGTGCCTCCTTCAAACTGCTGCTGCTGCAGGATGCTTTCAAAGTCCTCCACCCGCTGCTCCAGGTTCCTCATGTGAGCTGGCAGGTGACAGTTGAGGAAGCACACCGGGTGGCCAAACATGGTCATCCTCGCGCTGACACCCCCTTTATTCCCCTTAGAGTGAGAAAAAAGGGGAGAAATGGATCCCTTAATATGCATTAAATTAAAAAATGTACCGGCATGTATCTGTGTTCAGGGACAAAGTCAGGATGTGTTTTTCTGCCCCTGAGTCATATAACCAGAAAGCCAGACAGCCTGCTGCTGCACTGACCTCAAAGAGAAGGAGACTGCACCAGCAGCAGCCAGGGGTGATGCTGACATCAACACGCACAGGAAGGTCACACACTGACATATAATGCACCCACGCATGCACGCACCTGCTGGCAGGAGGGAGCACACACACACCCCACCCCCCTAAATCCCACTGACACAAGCCCACCAGAAACGTAATAAATCTCGGAGGTCAGAGCGAAGCTTTTCAATGCGTGGCACGTACCCAATATCCCCCAAGTCCTGTGCGCGTACTCTCGGTCTGCACGCCTCTGAGGAACGGGAGATGGCAGAATTTAGAGAAAACCAGCAGCAGCACGCCTTGCATACGCTGAGACGCCACCTGAACAGATGGGACGGATGAAAAATATAATAATCAATGGCACAAAAAAAAAGATAGGAGTAAAAAAAATAGACAGTATCTACAATTCATTTAATAAAATTCAAATAAATAACTCAATAAATAAATAAACATGCAATTAAATGTACCAAATATAAAGCATAAATATATATAAATACTTATACAACACATACAATTTAATAATGAATAAATACATAGAACAATTAATTTAAAATAAATAAATGTAATCAATAAAAAAGTAAATATATAAAAGGGAAAATTACGATTTTCTGAAAATTAAATTCTCATTAAAAAGAGAGCGGATTTAACTCCCTACTGACCAAAACATATCCAAAAGGACTGAGTGTGTCCATGCAAAGCTCACTCCACTGGTCTGAGAAAAGAGCCTCCTTCAGCCGCTTGTTTATCATGGAGTTAACTTCCTGGAGTCTGTGTGGTGCCAGAAAAGTAGAGAAATGTCATCAACAAGTGAAAATGAAACACTAATAAAAAAGGACAGTGATGGGTAACAGGAGGGGACGCATCAGAACGAAACACAGATGACTGAGTGGGCACTCGCGGCTGTCTCCCTGGCACTGCTGAGCCTGGTGAAAATACTTGCTTACCCGATGATGAACATGTCAACGCTCCCATCTGAAACATTTGGTCCGAACAGAGAAGTGATGTCATCTGGCGGGACGGCTGATCCCACGTTCCACGTGACGATGTACACCCTTTCAGAGGACAGAATCAGTAGAAACGCTGCATTAGGTTTAAGTACTATATGCTGTATACTGTGGAAAGAGGACATAATCTGTGCTGTAATCCTCAGAGAAATAGCTTCCATCAGTGTTGCTGTATATAGAAAAAAAAAAAAGATACGCACAATTAAGCACCCCTTTGTACCTCGATGATGACTAAGGTGTGTGTGTGTGTGTGTGTGTGTGTGTGTGTGTGTGTGTGTGTGTGTGTGAGTGCTAGAAGAGAGACAGAGAAAGAGATGGAGCTAACTGTCCTTTGAAATCAAACACTATTTCATTACAGACACAACAGAAGCAACTCATTTATATAATCAATTAATCATTTTGTCTATAAAATATCAAGAAATAGGGAAAAATGTCAAATACAGTCTCCACAAAATCCAAAGTGATGTCTTCTAATGTCTTATTTTTGTCCGACCAACAGTCCAAAACCCAAAGAGATTCAGTTTATTATTATTATAGAAGACAAAGAAAAGCAAGATATTTGGCATGTTTGATTGAAGTATGACTCAAATTATCAATCAGTTACCAAAATAGTTGCTTCTGATTCGCTAATTGATAAATCAACTATATCATCGTAAAATTGTGTTGGTTGCTGTCTGGATTCATGATTTCTGCCATCACATGAAAACAGTTTTAGCAATAGATCCAAATTTAATTAAATTAAAAAGCACCACATTGGTGGTTTTGCATGTTTTAGCAAAATAATCATTTATCTGCATTACTGTGACAAACTTTTTCAAAAGCATACCATATGATTTAAGATTGTTTCCATTGATTTCAGTAGCCTGCAACATGAAAATCAATGTGCAGTAATTGGAAATTTGCTTGAGAGACAAAAGTCACCTTTGTTTTTGGTCAATGTTCGATCATAATCACGCTGTTTGGTGTTTTGGTGGTGCATTCAGGAACACTTTGATATTTAAGATCTGAGAGTTATCTGTGAACAACATTTTATTGTCAGAATTGACCTAATTCACATTTTTCTTTTCAAAATCTTCTTGTTTTCTTACCGTTTGTTTGCAAAATCTAATTTCCACACAACATAAGTTGGCCTATCCAAGTAAACACCACCAAGAACGATCTTTCAAAACGGTACCTGCTCACAACGCTATTACCTGGTGACATGTAATTGAATGTAAAGTATATGTAGTTCTGTAGTAAAACATGCAAATTCACCAGTATGGTCTATTAGAGTATAAGCTGTGTTTGAGTTTAACAGTAGGACTAGCAGAGGATGTTGCCATCTGAAGACCTTTGGACATATTTTCTCCTTCATATAAACACAGTTCCGCTGAGTTTTTACAGGCGGTCGTTGTTTATGGGCAAGGATCACAACAAACGTTGCCTCTGGGAAGTCTGCCAACAAAATGTGGCTATGTCACTCTGTCAGGTTCACAAAGCTCTTAGTAAAATGTGCAGCTTTGATTCATGTGACATCAGCTTTCAGACGGCCGCTGACTGCAGGACAGCTGCTGCAGCTGGATTTAGACAGGATAGGAAACAACATTCACAGTAATATAAATATATATAAAAATATTTTAATAGAGGTGTCACTATTTTCTCACCTGAAGTCATTGTTCCCTCCTGCTGGCTTCTCGGACTGCTCTTGGCCCTGCGTGGAGCTCCCAGGTGAGGAGGTCCTCTGTGGCTGAGGACTGAGGCTACAGGGTTTGGGGCTGAGGCTGGAAGCCAGACCAGGATTGGGGCTCAGGTAAGGCTGGCTGGTGTAAGACTGAGGGCTGCGAGGACTCTGAGGACTGTGACGGCAGACGGAGGACTCCGTCGGGGAATGCGACAGGACGTTGGCACTCTGAGGTCCTGGGATACAAACTGGGATCAAATCGATTTCCTTGGAGGGGTCCACTGAGATCCTGGCCGACTTTGGAGCAGGTTTAGTCCCGAGAGCGGTCGGTCTCGGCCGGCTTATGCTCACCAGCGTCGCTGGATGGGTCCAAGACTTTGGCTGCCCCGACTGCATTTGGTCCTTCCCTTTCACAGGTGCAACTTCAACCTGCACGGGGCTCGATCCAGACTGTTTCTTGAGCACCTCTGACGGGTTGATGAGAGGCGGCTCCTGGATGGCGAGCTGCGGAGGTAAAACCGGACCGACTCCGATCAACGCACAGGGTCCAGGTTGCACTTTGGGCCCACAGGGGTCAGCGCCGATTTGTTTCTGCTGCATGCGATCCATCAACCTGCAAGAGGCAGTGTGTGGATTATTATTATTACACATTTCTCTTCATAGTGTTCGAAAGAAAACGCATAAAAACAAGATTGCAGACAGCATAAAAATGACTTTTGCATTCTTCGCCCTCGTCTTGAACCGGCCTGCACTTATAGCTCGCAGAGCCTCATCATCAGTCAGTGAGTCTTCGGTAAACAGGTGCCACAGCAAAGGATTTTTCTGCATTGAGTGGAAGCTGAGAGAATGCATCACATTACATTGAGCACTTGTCCACATCATGCTCCGCAGGCATCACTGATGACGTTATCATGAGTAGGCAACTGGGCCGAGACAGTGACGGAAGAAATACTCAGATCTCTGTTACAAGTAGAAATCCTGCATTCAAAATTTTAAGTAAAAGTACATAAGTATTAGCATCAAAAGAAGTGCCGAAAGTAAAAGTACTCATGCAGATCAGATCATATACTGTATATATATATATTAGCCTATATCACTGGATGAATTAAATCTGCAGTAGGCAGAATGTTTTTGGCATCATTGGGCTAAAAACATCCATGGTAACCTTTCAGCACATTGTAATTCAAGTGTTAAGATTCAAGAGAAAACTAGACTTCTGCACCTCCTCATGGCTCTGTTTTCAGACATTAAAAAAAATCTATTCAGAGAGAGAGCGTTCCTATTGGCTGTTCATTCAACAGAGCCAGCTGTCAATCACTCGCACACTCCGATCAAACGGTCAAACTAGGCAGCGCTGATCAAATATGAATCAATATTCTGTTACTGTTACTAAACAGTACACTACAAGATGTTTCTGAAAACATTTGAGGGGCAAAAAAATAGGCATTACAGTGACAAAATATTAATTCATATTTGATCAGCGCTGCTTAGTTTGATCGTTTGATCGGAGTTTGCGAGTGATTGACAGCTGCTCAGAGACGGCAAGGCTCCAGCTCGGCTCTGATTGGTCGTTTTCCTCTGATGATTTTTTTCAGATTACCTGTCTCATGCACTACTGTCAGGATATAGTCACCGTTTTACAAAAATCACTTTTTAAAAAAAATCATATTTGCTCCAATTCTACCCACTGCTGCTTTGATAAGTAAGCATTATTTTAATGTTACAGCTGGTAAAGGTGGGGCTGCTGAGTAGCTTAATCTATAACATTACATCATAATTGATTAGCTGATTAGCTTTTGTATCAGTCATTTGAATCCACTAAGTAAACCAGTAGCTAAAGCTGCCAGATAAATGTAGTGGAGTAAATGTACTTAGTTATTTTTACACCAGCAGGGCTGAGTAACTCACTCTGTACCTATATGTCCTGGATTATATATCCTTGTTGCCTAGCAACACTAATTAGCCTCCCTGACCTTGTTGGTTCTCATTATGGGATGGCATCAGTGGTTCAACATTTGATCTCAGTCTCAGGGCACAAGGCTCACACACACACACACACACACACACATAGCTGCAGATCACAGAGCACATCAGACAATGTCAACAGACTCTGTATAGGTCACAACAAGGAAGAAGAGGAGGACATAAATAGGAGGACCAAGGGCCTCCCACCATTTTGTTTATCTACCAACACCAGAAATTATACACCCTTAATTTAATCATTCATGATATGCAAATGAGGATCTCTTTGTACCAGAGAGCGTCTCATGTGACCACAGTAGTAACCTGCAGAACAGAGCGCTGACTAATGGTGATCAGATGTAATGAATTCACTTTAGAAGTAAAAAAAAAAAGGCAACTTTCAGAGCTTAACTGGGCCCTTTATATACATTTAATAATCCATTTCATATATCCATTTCATATATCCATGAGCATGCAAGACAGACTGAATGACAGCTCCATTATCTACAAAAGGTGCAAGGATTGACTCATGAAAAAAAAACACCACAATTGCACAATAATATTACATGCAAAGTCAACACATCTGTATAGTGAAAACATCTGTCTTACCTTTTCATGCGTTTTTTCTCTCCAAGGTGAACCCTAAAGGTTGATCTCACACATCCACAGAGGGGAACAGCATCGGTCTCTGTTTGTCTCAATCAACGCGACAGGGTTTGTCACATAAAGGCGAAGGTGGTTTTAGTGGTCCGGACACAGACTGACTGACCCAGCAGGCAGCCTGCAGGACGGACGAATGGACGGATAGATGTACCGAGGACAGTCTCCGTCACGGTGCAGACACCGGCTGGCTGTCAGGACAGCAGGCGGTCACGGTGGATGCGTCCGGACTCTTGCATGTTGATGTTTGGCTGGTTATACCTCCATCCTACTTATTATTGTCAGATGTGCACGTTTTGTTCAGCATCCCGCCTGCACCTCCTCCTGCACACCGGCCGTACAACCAGCCATCATCATGACGCGCCTCTCGGTGTGCAGCTCTCTCTCTGTGTGTCTCTCTCTCTCTCTCTCTGTGCACTCTGGGTAATAAAACACACGGGCACCTGAGGGTGGGGCGAGTGGACGGGCATGGAGCAGGAGAGGCAAAACAAAATCAGCTGCCAAAAGTGCATCCGGCCAGAAATAATTGAGCATCTGTCCACTCGGTGACGCATTAATCTGGCATCAGTGCGTCACTGGTGGTGGGGGGGATTGATCAGCATGCCAATATTTGAATTTCAGTCTGGCAAAAGCTGCCTATCTGTGATATGCAATCAATGAAGCCACGCTGCTTTAAAAAACAACAACATTTTAGTGCTTATATGTTAATATATATATATACATATACATATATATATATATATATATATATATATATATATACATACACATACACATACATATACATACATATATATATATATATATATATACATATACATATATATACATATACATATATATATATAGATATACACATATATATATACACACATAAATATATTTACATATATATATATACACAAATATATTTATATATATATATATATATATATATATATATATATACACACACATAAATATATTTACATATATATATATACATATATATATTTTTGTATATAAATATGTATATGTATATATATGTATGTATATGTATGTATATTTGTAGAGACTATATATATATATATATATATATAATGTGTTGATTAAATGTAGTAATTTCATTATTATAGGTCTTATTGATAACATTTTTATATAAACGAATATTATTATAAAAAAAATAAATAAATACATCTAACGTGGCTTTAGAAATGTGCCGAATACAAGTATGGCTTTTCCCTAAAAAAAAAAAAAAGATAAAGTGAATTAATCATTAAAAATAAACTTGACGGGTCCAAAATGGATGTTTTGTTTATATCTGTGGAAGATATCTGACATTGAGTTCCCACTTCTAACAAGGCTTGTGAGCCAATAGTATAACGACGTTGGTATGGCGTGGTGTCTCTATGTTGTCAGCATGCTTTGCACTATAAGTGTACTATAGATCAACATACTTTTGTGTGAATAAACAGTCATTTATGTCGTCACTTCCTGAAAGCCTCCATGCCAGTTGAAGACGTGTAACCATAGTAACCCGTGGTGGATGAGAATCAAAGTCTGAATTAATTTAAATATATATATTACGCCTAGCAAAGTGAAATCTTATACGTTCAGTTAAATTGAAGTGTTATTGATGTTACAGAGCTGTCCGTGTGATGTTGTCGTTACTGCCACATTGCATTGTGGGATATTCATGCTGCACACTGTAATATTTCACTAGATAATATGCGAATCGCATACTATTGGTTTCATACTAAGGATCCGCACACACTAAAATATCTCACATATTGTTTTAGAGTACTAAATAGCATGGTATGACTGAATGTTATTAGTATGGAATTTTGGACGCAACCTTAGTGTGGAAAAAAAGTGGCTGAATTTGACGGTTAGTGTCTGGCAACCACTTGTTGTGAAGTATGCAATGGAACGGGGGAAGGAGAATGCAGCATCTAGTGGCTGAATGTTATAAATTGTGCCTTTAAATTGAGATTATCCTAATATTTTCCAGATTATTTTTAAAAAGATAACATGTGGCTATTATTATTTTTATTATTATTATTATTATTATTATTAATAATAATAATAATATATAATATTATTATTTTATTTTTATTATTATTATTATTATTATTATTATTAATAATAATAATAATATATAATATTATTATTATTATTATTAATAATAATAATATATAATATTATTATTTTATTTTTATTATTATTAATAATAATAATAACAATAATAATAATAGTAGCTTTAGTTCTGGTCGTGCCTATGTAAAGTACATAAATTATTCAGCACATGAACTGTGCAATGTGTCAATTAGGGCTGGGTGATGATTCAATATGATAATTATCGTCTTTCAGTGGAATCGTATCGAGATTAAATCATATCGAGATATCGCGATATACAATTGCACGTCTAAATTGATAATAACAAGTACATACTAACTCTAATTTCTCAGAAAATTTGATGAAATACTTTGAGGGAATATCATTTGAAGATTGCGCTTTAAACTTCACATTACCACTCAGTTCATTGTGATTAACGAACGATGTTTGTATGGAAATATTTATTCATTTAATCCTCCATAATTTCACTTGAAATGTTGTTTATATTCATTTTGCACTGAAGTTCTTAATTAAATGAGAAAAGTACTTTTCATTTGTCAAGTATTTAATTCACACAGGAGTATACAAAAATAGGCTTTACCATGCGGTTATAGACTATTTATTTTTAACTGCAGAAAACATGCTATATTGTGATATATATCGTTATCGCGATATGAAATTATCTATATCATGATATAAGATTCTGGTCATATTGGACAGCCCTAGTGTCAATATACCCATTAGAAAAGCTGGTGCAATTATAATTATTTAAGGAATCCTTAGTATTAAATTAAATGTAGTATTGCACCTCCATAAAGTCAGGGGCCTCACAAGAGGTAGATGATAAAAAGCAGAGGCCGAGATAGTTCCTAGTGTCAAGCTCACAAAACACTGGATCCTACCATTTACAATTTACCCTTCCTGTCAGTAAACGCCCCATGTCTTTTAAACTCAAAGCCTCAAGTTTGTAACACAGGCTTTCTGTTACAAAGGTCATAAAGTCTCAAACCCAAGATGAACACAAATCTGAACCATTTATAACAAAGTCCAGGCCGAATAGTTTTCAATAAAACATGAGGAGTTGCTGAATATTGTATCAGGCAAATAGAAGACATTACCATTTAATTCAACCATCAGCTATAGTTAAAGAACAACAGCATGAATAATGGAATGGATATTTATAAAATGTGTCTGTGGTACTCACACCCTCAGGCCCTCAACAGCACACAATTTGTTCCCAGATTCTCTATGGCTCTGACTGGGATTAATACAGATGTGTAATCTCAGTGGAATGTACTGATCCTAAGCGCACAGCTGTCCACTGAGAGCACAGACACCCAGTAGTCCCTGCTAATGCACAAACCAATACAAACACCACACATTAGGCATGTAAACATTCAATTGAAAAAGGTGCATGATATTATCTTTTTGAATCTTATGTGTGCATTAATTGTAAAAAAAAAATGAAATCATAGCCAATCATGAGACCTGTCAGACTCTATGGTCGCTTTTTGGTTTTGACCAGGCCTTTCTCCACCAGGCAGCGGTAGAACTCCTGGATGTACGTGTACACACACTTCCAGTCGGGCTCTTTCATCCGGACTAAGTCGTCAGCGTCCAGCAGAGGGGGGCAGCCGGCCAGCCTCCTGCAGACAGACAGACAGACAGACAGACAGAGAGTGTCACTATGACACAGAACTGTAAAGACACTTTGTTTTTATCTGTAATGCACTGCTCGAGTTTGTTCCTGACAAGATGCATCTGCTTCTTCATATAAGGAATGACAGCTCACTCTGCGGTGTCGAAAGCCAGCTGGAAGTTCTCCCTGTGCTCGTTGGGGTTGAGGATGGAGTACTCGAACGCGTCGGGGAAGAAGCGGTGCACCAAGGCGCAGAAGGCTATGCCGTCTTTCCAACTTGAGGAGAAGTTATTGATCGTCACCCCCTGTTTCACGCCAGAGGGGAATCCGTTTAGAAGAAATAGTGGCAGAGAATGAGACATAAGGGGGCAGAGCTATGTATAGCTACACTGGGTCATAATTCACAGACAAAGAAAGTCAGGGCATGTTTACCTCATATGGCTCGGTTTTGGCCCTGCACCAGTCCAGAAGCATCTGTTTGACATTTTTAACGTTGGGTGCTGCAGCAGGAGGACAGTTCTGGGCTGAGGCTGCGGCGGGACTGGCCTTGCTGAGGAGGAGAAACAAAGACAAGGAGATACACATGCACAAAAAGTATGGCTTACCTCATCTTTTAACTTGGCAAAAGCTTTGCATAAGAGAAGTGTTTCATTTCCTTTTTTGGTTGATTACTAAACCTACAAGAAGACTATGCTTTGCAGCTAACAAGCTGCCGTTAGAAGTTAACACAATGATGCTGACAGGCTTCAGTAGTGGCGCCACATTAAATTAGGACTCACCTCACAGTTAACACCATGTAATGTTTCGTGGATGTGGCTCTAGGGACGCACCGATCTGACTTTTTCAGTCCCGATACCAATAGCGACACCTGGGCTTTGGGTATAGTCCGATACTGAGTATTGATCCGTAACCATGTGTTTAATTAATAAGCTGTATGCCTCACTGTGTGGAAGTGAGTGGGATCATTCTTTTATGTGTAAGGCAACATCAGGCTTGACTTAAACATTGTTTTCTTAACTTTGTAAAACAAAATGTAACAAATTAATTAGGGCCGTCAAATAACGATAATAACACGTTAACGCATATTCATTTTAACGCCATTAATTTCTTTAACGCATTAACGCTCAATCAATATTTTGGAGGCTGTAGCCTCCAAAATAATAAAACTAGAAACTAGAAACTAGCTTGTTGCGAAGGAGGTTAAATAACGCTCCAGAGTTACCCTAAATTTTGGCAAGAAAAAACTGGCATGGCCAGGGGTCAAGGGGTCAAGGGGTCCCTTGACCTGAAAATGGGTTCTATGGGTACCCACAAGTCTCCCCTTTACAGACATGTTCACTTTATGATGATCACATGCAGTTTTGGGCAAGTGTTCTGATGTTATAATTTGAGCATATGTTTTATGCTAAATGCAGTGACTGTGATCAAAAAATCTATTTTTAAAAAGTGTGATTCACGATTAACTATGGACAATCATGCGATTAATCGTGATTAAGTATTTTAATCGATTGACTAAAATAAATACATAGATGTAAATTTGCTACATCTAATAGTTAGTTATTATTAAAATAATAAATCGTACACCAGCAACGTGGTAAAAAAAAAATCTTCAAAATGAACAGGAATTAAAGTTCAAGTGTAAACCTTCTTAATGCAGCAACTAATTTGTCAAAACTTAAACAGAAATTAAAATTCCAGTTTATAATGTATATAGTATATAAATATAGAACTCAATTGACTAGATCGGCCCGATTTATGTCACTGATATACGATTCAGCTATTTGAGTCAGTATCGGCCCGACATCGGTGCATCCCTAGAGGCTACTTAAGTTTCAAAAAACGGTTTTGCATTCAAGGCCAACATTGTTTTAATAAAAAGGTCATTAAGTTGCAAAAAGAAGCAAATTATTCGGGCATGGCGGGGATTAAATGAATGATTTTTTTAATCTAATGAACCCAAACATGCAAAACTGGCCATCCAATAGACTCACCTGCCTGCTGATGGAGAGGGCTGGCCTGGCATCTCTAACAAGATGCAGAAAAAAAAATCAATATCAAGAAGTAAATCATACAAATAACACAGGCTGTCCCAGAGCGTCTTTTTAAACCTACTGTTTGTCGGTGGCTGCTGGTTCATGGATGCTCTGCCTACGCTAACAGCCCCCCCGCCTGTCGTCCCTCCTTTGCTCAGGCCCTGCTGTCTCAGGTCCTGCTGCCTCGACCCTCGATCCTTCTCCCGTTTATCTGATGAGCGAGAGATGGTGGAGGATTTAGAAATCAAGCAAAGCATCAGAGGAATAATGGAGATAGAATTATGGTAACTTGCATGTGAACAAGTATCAGATTTGACCTCTCTTTTTCTTGAGCAGGTCCCTCAGCGCAGCACGTAACATCCGTCTCTCTTCAAAATCTGTTGCATTATCCAGCTAAAAAGACAAAGTTATAGTTAATTACTGGGTTAAAGGTCATCTCATTTTCAAAAATAAGAAGTGATAAGTGTCAGAGTGATGACAGAAAATCTTCAGCACAGCAAATACAAAAGGCTGATTTTGAATTGAACATTTTAGATTATGTATAAGATTTTTTCTCTTTTTGCACAAAGGCAACTCCTTTCCTGCTCTTGCAACACTGCTTGCATGACATTAAACATACATGACGCTAAGAGACGCAAAGCCATTGGCTCACCATCTTGTTGAGAACCTCTTCATCCTCAATGGCAGCCAGTTCTTCGCTGGTTTTTGACTCCATGTCTGAAGAGAGAAATCTACTGGATGGTGCAAAAAAACAAAACACAGCAGCATTATAGTGACACATATTTACATTCCCTGAGAATATTTAACAGGACAAGAACTGAAAGACGGCAAACAAACATGCAGAAACACACTTGCGAAGCATCTTTCTCACATGCAAATTCAGCAACTTGGCCTGAATAAGAATTGGAAATGTTTGAATTATTTACGCAGACCAAACAGACATTATTATTTACACTAAAACAGTGTCACAAACGGAGCATAAAATCACAAAGTAATTCAAATGTAAACAGTTGTGTGAGTCTAAACAGACGCAAACTGAGCAGCCGTGCAGAGAAATGTTTGTCTAACTGAAGCACCCCTCAGTGTATCTCAGCAACTGGCTGAGTGCGGCAGCACAGAGGGGGCAAAACACGTACAAATATAGTAATGTAGTGGAACGAGACTATTGCTGAAAGAATCTGATAACAGCGTACAACTATGCGCTCAGACACGGGGAAGGAGTCGCAGCAGAGCTTGATGGCACACGATAGGAAGAATTAAGTAATACAAATGTGAAAAACAAACACTGATAATAGTGATGTGGTGGCTGTTGAGGTGTCACTCACCTGTTTTCAAGATGCAAACTTTTGTCTTCTTTAGAAGTTTTTAGCCTCTCCTTGATCCTCCTTTAGACTGGTCTGCAGAGCTCACACCTCACACCGCAGCGCTTCATAAGGATGGATGTTTGGAGAGCAGAGTGGAGGTTGCTTACATGAACCACCCAAGATTGAGGAAGAGGAGGAGGAAGAAGAGGAGAAGTCTCTGTCACCCTCAGCAGAGTCTCTCCTTCCTTGTGTCACTGCATCCTGGATGATGTCATGTGAAACTT